>NW_027418004.1:0-45572 GCF_009905375.1 Apium graveolens
CGGGTCGTCCGGGAGTGAATCGGAGCTGAAACGAATGGAACTCGGTTTCCGAATAATCCTCGTAGGGGTAGTACACGAGGTCTGGAGCAAAATTGAGGCGGCCCGTTTTTTTCGATTTCTTTTCATAATTTGTCCCTATGGATTTATGAAATTGCATTCGCGTCCATTCGGGTCGTCCGGAGAGTGAATCGGAGCTGAAACGAATGGAACTCGGTTTCCGAATAATCCTCGTAGGGGGTAGTACACGAGGTCTGGAGGCAAAAATCGAGGCAGCCCGTTTTTTCAATTTCTTTCATAATTTGTCCCTATGGATTTATGAAATTGCATTCGCGTCCATTCGGGGTCGTCCGGGGAGTGAATCGGAGCTGAAACGAATGGAACTCGGTTTTCCGAATAATCCTCGTAGTGGTAGTACACGAGGTCTGGAGCAAAAATTGAGGCGGCCATTTTTTCGATTTCTTTTCATAATTTGTCCCTATGGATTTATGAAATTGCATCCGCGTCAATTCGGGGCGTCCGGGAGTGAATCGGAGCTGAAACGACGGAACTCGATTTCCGAATAATCCTCGTAGGGGGTAGTACACGAGGTCTGGAGCAAAAATTGAGGCGGCCCTTTTTTTCGATTTCATTTCATAATTTGTCCCTATGGATTTATGAAATTGCATTCGCGGTCCATTTAGGGTCGTTCGGGAGTGAATCGGAGCTGAAACGAATGGAACTCTGTTTCCGAATAATCCTCATAGGGGGGTAGTACACGAGGTCTGGAAGCAAAAATTGAGGCGGCCCGTTTTTCGATTTCTTTTCATAATTTGTCCCTATGGATTTATGAAATTGCATTCGCGTCCATTCGGTTCGTCGGGAGTGAATCGGAGCTGAAACGTATGGAACTCGGTTTCCGAATAATCCTCGTAGGGGTAGTACACGAGGTCTTGAGCAAAAATTGAGGCGGCCCGTTTTTTCGATTTCTTTTCATAATTGTCCTATGGATTTATGAAATTGCATTCGCGTCCATTCGGGGTCGTCCGGGTAGTGAATCGGAGCTGAAACGAATGGAACTCGGTTCCGAATAATCCTCGTAGGGGGTAGTACACGAGGTCTGGAGCAAAATCGAGGCAGCCCATTTTTTCGATTTCTTTTCATAATTTGTCCCTATGGATTTATGAAATTGCATTCGCGTCCATTCGGGGTCGTCCGAGAGTGAATCGGAGCTGAAACGAATGGAACTCGGTTTCCGAATAATCCTCGTAGTGGTAGTACACGAGGTCTGGAGCAAAAATTGAGGCGGCCCATTTTTTCGATTTCTTTTCATAATTTGTCCCTATGGATTTATGAAATTGCATCCGCATCAATTCGGGGCCGTCCGGGAGTGAATCGGCGCTGAAACGAACGGAACTCGATTTCTGAATAATCCTCGTAGGGGGTAGTACACGAGGTCTGGAGCAAAAATTGAGGCGGCCCATTTTTTCGATTTCATTTCATAATTTTTCCCTATGGATTTATGAAATTGCATTCGCGTCCATTCAGTGTCGTCCGGGAGTGAATCGGAGCTTAAACGAATGGAACTCTGTTTCCGAATAATCCTCATAGGGGGTAGTACACGAGGTCTGGAGCAAAAATTGAGGCGGCCCGTTTTTTCGATTTCTTTTCATAATTTGTCCCTATGGATTTATGAAATTGCATTCGCGTCCATTCGGGGTCGTCTGGGAGTGAATCGGAGCTGAAACGAATGGAACTCGGTTTCCGAATAATCCTCGTAGGGGGTAGTACACGAGGTCTTGAGCAAAAATTGAGGCGGCCCATTTTTTTGATTTCTTTTCATAATTTATCCCTATGGATTTATTAAATTGCATTCGCGTCCATTTGGGGTCGTCCGGGAGTGAATCGGAGCTGAAACGAATGGAACTCGGTTTCCGAATAATCCTCGTAGGGGGTAGTACACAAGGTCTGGAGAAAAAATTGAGGTGGCCCGTTTTTTCGATTTCATTTCATAATTTGTCCCTATGGATTTATGAAATTGCATTCGCGTCCATTCGGTGTCGTCCGGGAGTGAATCGGAGCTGAAACGAATGGAACTCGGTTTCCGAATAATCCTCGTAGGGGGTAGTACACGAGGTCTTGAGCAAAAATTGAGGCGGCCTGTTTTTTCGATTTCTTTTCATAATTTGTCCCTATGGATTTATGAAATTGCATTCGCGTCCATTCGGGGTCGTCCGGGAGTGAATCGGAGCAGAAACGAATGGAACTCGGTTTCCGAATAATCCTCGTAGGGGGTAGTACACGAGGTCTTGAGCAAAAATTGAGGCGGCCCGTTTTTTCGATTTCTTTTCATAATTTGTCCCTATGGATTTATGATATTGCATTCGCGTCAATTCGGGGCCGTCCGGGAGTGAATCGGAGCTGAAACGAATGGAACTCGGTTTCCGAATAATCCTCGTAGGGGGTAGTACACGAGGCCTGGAACAAAAATTGAGGCGGCCCGTTTTTTCGATTTCTTTTCATAATTTGTCCCTATGGATTTATGAAATTGCGTTCGCGTCAATTCGGGGCCGTTCGGGAGTGAATCGGAGCTGAAACGAATGGAACTCGGTTTCCGAATAATCCTCGTAGGGGGTAGTACACGAGGTCTTGAGCAAAAATTGAGGCGGCCCGTTTTTTCGATTTCTTTCATAATTTGTCCCTATGGATTTATGAAATTGCATTCGCGTCCATTCGGGGTCGTCCGGGAGTGAATCGTAGCTGAAACGAATGGAACTCGATTTCCGAATAATCCTCGTAGGGAGTAGTACACGAGGTCTGGAGCAAAAATTGAGGCGGCCCATTTTTTCGATTTCTTTTCATAATATGTCCCTATGGATTTATGAAATTGCATTCGCGTCCATTCGGAGTCGTCAGGGAGTGAATCGGAGCTGAAACGAATAGAACTCGGTTTCCGAAAAATCCTCGTAGGGGGTAGTACACAAGGTCTGGAGCAAAAATTGAGGCGGCCCGTTTTTTCGATTTCTTTTCATAATTTGTCCCTATGGATTTATGAAATTGGCATTCGCGTCCATTCGGGTCGTCCGGGAGTGAATCGGAGCTAAAACGAATGGAACTCGGTTTCCGAATAATCCTCGTAGGGGGTAGTACACGAGGTCTGGAGCAAAAATTAAGGCGGCCCTTTTTTTCGATTTCTTTTATAATTTGTCCCTATGGATTTATGAAATTGCATTCGCGTCCATTCGGGTCGTCCGGGAGTGAATCGTAGCTGAAACGAATGGAACTCGATTTTCCGAATAATCCTCGTAGGGGTAGTACACGAGGTCTGGAGAAAAAATTGAGGCAGCCCGTTTTTTTCGATTTCTTTCATAATTTGTCTCTATGGATTTATGAAATTGCATTCGCGTCCATTCGGGTCGTCCAGGAGTGAATCGGAGCTGAAACGAATAGAACTCGGTTTCCGAATAATCCTCGTAGGGGGTAGTACACGAGGTCTGAGCAAAAATTGAGGCGGCCCGTTTTTTTCGATTTCTTTTCATAATTTGTCCCTATGGATTTATGAAATTGCATTCGCGTCCATTCGGGTCGTCCGGGAGTGAATCGTAGCTGAAACGAATGGAACTCGATTTCCGAATAATCCTCGTAGGGAGTAGTACACGAGGTCTGGAGCAAAAATTGAGGCGGCCCGTTTTTTCGATTTCTTTTCATAATATGTCCCTATGGATTTATGAAATTGCATTCGCGTCCACTCGGAGTCGTCAGGGAGTGAATCGAAGCTGAAACGAATAGGACTCGGTTTCCGAAAAATCCTCGTAGGCGGTAGTACACAAGGTTTGGAGCAAAAATTGAGGCGGCCCGTTTTTTCGATTTCTTTTCATAATTTGTCCCTATGGATTTATGAAATTGCATTCGCGTCAATTCGGGGCCGTCCGGGAGTGAATCAGAGCTGAAACGAATGGAACTCGGTTTCCGAATAATCCTCGTAGGGGGTAGTACACGAGGTCTGGAGAAAAAATTGAGGTGGCCCGTTTTTTCGATTTCATTTCATAATTTGTCTCTATGGATTTATGAAATTACATTCGCGTCCATTCGGTGTTGTCCGGGAGTGAATCGGAGCTGAAACGAATGGAACTCTGTTTCCGAATAATCCTCGTAGGGGGTAGTACACGAGGTCTGGAGCAAAAATTGAGGCGGCCCGTTTTTTCGATTTCTTTTCATAATTTGTCCCTATGGATTTATGAAATTGCATTCGCGTCCATTCGGGGTCGTCCGGGAGTGAATCGGAGCTGAAACGAATGGAACTCGGTTTCCGAATAATCCTCGTAGGGGGTAGTACATGAGGCCTGGAACAAAAATTGAGGCGGCCCGTTTTTTCGATTTCTTTTCATAATTTGTCCCTATGGATTTATGAAATTGCATTCGCGTCCATTCGGGGTCGTCCGGGAGTGAATCGGAGCTGAAACGAATGGAACTCGGTTTTCGAATAATCCTCGTAGGGGGTAGTACACGAGGTCTGGAGCAAAAATTGAGGCGGCCCGTTTTTTCGATTTCTTTTCATAATTTGTCCCTATGGATTTATGAAATTGCATTCGCGTCCATTCGGGTCATCCGGGAGTAAATCGTAGCTGAAACGAATGGAACTCGATTTCCGAATAATCCCCGTAGGGGTAGTACACGAGGTCTGGAGCAAAAATTGAGGCAGCCCGTTTTTTCAATTTCTTTTCATAATTTGTCCCTATGGATTTATGAAATTGCATTCGCGTCCATTCGGGTCGTCCGGGAGTGAATCGGAGCTGAAACGTATGGAACTCGGTTTCCGAATAATCCTCGTAGGGGGTAGTACACGAGGTCTTGAGCAAAAATTGAGACGGCCCGTTTTTTCGATTTCTTTTCATAATTTGTCCCTATGGATTTATGAAATTGCATTCGCGTCCATTCGGGGTCGTCCGGGAGTGAATCGAAGCTGAAACGAATGGAACTCGGTTTCCGAATAATCCTCGTAGGGGGTAGTACACGAGGTCTGGAGCAAAAATTGAGGCAGCCCGTTTTTTCGATTTCTTTTCATAATTTGTCCCTTTGGATTTATGAAATTGCATTCGCGTCCATTCGGGGTCGTCCGGGAGTGAATCGGAGCTAAAACGAATGGAACTCGGTTTCCGAATAATCCTCGTAGGGGGTAGTACACGAGGTCTGGAGAAAAAATTGAGGCGGCCCTTTTTTCGATTTCATTTTATAATTTGTACCTATGGATTTATGAAATTGCATTCGCGTCCATTCGGGTCGTCCGGGAGTGAATCGTAGCTGAAACGAATGGAACTCGATTTCCGAATAATCCTCGTAGGGGTAGTACACGAGGTCTGGAGAAAAAATTGAGGCAGCCCGTTTTTTCGATTTCTTTTCATAATTTGTCTCTATGGATTTATGAAATTGCATTCGCGTCCATTCGGGTCGTCCAGGAGTGAATCGGAGCTGAAACGAATAGAACTCGGTTTCCGAATAATCCTCGTAGGGGGTAGTACACGAGGTCTTGAGCAAAAATTGAGGCGGCCCGTTTTTTCGATTTCTTTTCATAATTTGTCCCTATGGATTTATGAAATTGCATTCGCGTCCATTCGGGTCGTCCGGGAGTGAATCGTAGCTGAAACGAATGGAACTCGATTTCCGAATAATCCTCGTAGGGAGTAGTACACGAGGTCTGGAGCAAAAATTGAGGCGGCCCGTTTTTTCGATTTCTTTTCATAATATGTCCCTATGGATTTATGAAATTGCATTCGCGTCCACTCGGAGTCGTCAGGGAGTGAATCGGAGCTGAAACGAATAGGACTCGGTTTCCGAAAAATCCTCGTAGGCGGTAGTACACAAGGTTTGGAGCAAAAATTGAGGCGGCCCGTTTTTTCGATTTCTTTTCATAATTTGTCCCTATGGATTTATGAAATTGCATTCGCGTCAATTCGGGGCCTGTCCGGGAGTGAATCAGAGCTGAAACGAATGGAACTCGGTTTCCGAATAATCCTCGTAGGGGGTAGTACACGAGTTCTGGAGAAAAAATTGAGGTGGCCCGTTTTTTTGATTTCATTTCATAATTTGTCCCTATGGATTTATGAAATTGCATTCGCGTCCATTCGGTGTTGTCCGGGAGTGAATCGGAGCTGAAACGAATGGAACTCTGTTTCCGAATAATCCTCGTAGGGGGTAGTACACGAGGTCTGGAGCAAAAATTGAGGCGGCCCGTTTTTTCGATTTCTTTTCATAATTTGTCCCTATGGATTTATGAAATTGCATTCGCGTCCATTCGGGGTCGTCCGGGAGTGAATCGGAGCTGAAACGAATGGAACTCGGTTTCCGAATAATCCTCGTAGGGGGTAGTACATGAGGCCTGGAACAAAAATTGAGGCGGCCCGTTTTTTGATTTCTTTTCATAATTTGTCCCTATGGATTTATGAAATTGCATTCGCGTCCATTCGGGGTCGTCCGGGAGTGAATCGGAGCTGAAACGAATGGAACTCGGTTTCCGAATAATCCTCGTAGGGGGTAGTACACGAGGTCTGGAGCAAAAATTGAGGCGGCCCGTTTTTTCGATTTCTTTTCATAATTTGTCCCTATGGATTTATGAAATTGCATTCGCGTCCATTCGGGTCGTCCGGGAGTGAATCGTAGCTGAAACGAATGGAACTCGATTTCCGAATAATCCTCGTAGGGGTAGTACACGAGGTCTGGAGCAAAAATTGAGGCAGCCCGTTTTTTCAATTTTTTTCATAATTTGTCCCTATGGATTTATGAAATTGCATTCGCGTCCATTCGGGTCGTCCGGGAGTGAATCGGAGCTGAAACGTATGGAACTCGGTTTCCGAATAATCCTCGTAGGGGGTAGTACACGAGGTCTTGAGCAAAAATTGAGGCGGCCCGTTTTTTCGATTTCTTTTCATAATTTGTCCCTATGGATTTATGAAATTGCATTCGCGTCCATTCGGGGTCGTCCGGGAGTGAATCGGAGCTGAAACGAATGGAACTCGGTTTCCGAATAATCCTCGTAGGGGGTAGTACACGAGGTCTGGAGCAAAAATTGAGGCAGCCCGTTTTTTCGATTTCTTTTCATAATTTGTCCCTATGGATTTATGAAATTGCATTCGCGTCCATTCGGGTCGTCCGGGAGTGAATCGGAGCTGAAACGAATGGAACTCGGTTTCCGAATAATCCTCGTAGGGGGTAGTACACGAGGTCTTGAGCAAAAATTGAGGCGGCCCATTTTTTCGATTTCTTTTCATAATTTGTCCCTATGGATTTATGAAATTGCATTCGCGTCCATTCGGGGTCGTCCGGGAGTGAATCGGAGCTGAAACGAATGGAACTCGGTTTCCGAATAATCCTCGTAGGGGGTAGTACACGAGGTCTGGAGCAAAAATTGAGGCGGCCCGTTTTTTCGATTTCATTTCATAATTTGTCCCTATGGATTTATGAAATTGCATTCGCGTCCATTCGGTGTCGTCCGGGAGTGAATCGGAGTTGAAACGAATGGAACTCTGTTTCCGAATAATCCTCGTAGGGGGTAGTACACGAGGTCTGGAGCAAAAATTGAGGCGGCCCGTTTTTTCGATTTCTTTTCATAATTTGTCCCTATGGATTTATGAAATTGCATTCGCGTCCATTCGGGGTCGTCCGGGAGTGAATCGGAGCTGAAACGAATGGAACTCGGTTTCCGAATAATCCTCGGAGGGGGTAGTACACGAGGTCTGGAGCAAAAATTGAGGCAGCCCGTTTTTTCGATTTCATTTCATAATTTGTCCCTATGGATTTATGAAATTGCATTCGCGTCCATTCGGGTCGTCCGGGAGTGAATCGTAGCTGAAACGAATGGAACTCGATTTCCGAATAATCCTCGTAGGGGTAGTACACGAGGTCTGGAGCAAAAATTGAGGCAGCCCGTTTTTTCGATTTCTTTTCATAATTTGTCCCTATGGATTTATGAAATTGCATTCGCGTCCATTCGGGTCGTCCGGGAGTGAATCGGAGCTGAAACGAATGGAACTCGGTTTCCGAATAATCCTCGTAGGGGGGTAGTACACGAGGTCTTGAGCAAAAATTGAGGCGGCCCGTTTTTTCGATTTCTTTTCATAATTTGTCCCTATGGATTTATGAAATTGCATTCGCGTCCATTCGGGGTCGTCCGGGAGTGAATCGGAGCTGAAACGAATGGAACTCGGTTTCCGAATAATCCTCGTAGGGGGTAGTACACGAGGTCTGGAGCAAAATTTGAGGCAGCCCATTTTTTCGATTTCTTTTCATAATTTGTCCCTATGGATTTATGAAATTGCATTCGCGTCCATTCGGGTCGTCCGGGAGTGAATCGGAGCTGAAACGAATGGAACTCGGTTTCCGAATAATCCTCGTAGGGGGTAGTACACGAGGTCTTGAGCAAAAATTGAGGCGGCCCGTTTTTTCGATTTCTTTTCATAATTTGTCCCTATGGATTTATGAAATTGCATTCGCGTCCATTCGGGGTCGTCCGGGAGTGAATCGGAGCTGAAACGAATGGAACTCGGTTTCCGAATAATCCTCGTAGGGGGTAGTACACGAGGTCTGGAGCAAAAATTGAGGCGGCCCGTTTTTTCAATTTCATTTCATAATTTGTCCCTATGGATTTATGAAATTGCATTCGCGTCCATTCGGTGTCGTCCGGGAGTGAATCGGAGCTGAAACGAATGGAACTCTGTTTCCGAATAATCCTCATAGGGGGTAGTACACGAGGTCTGGAGCAAAAATTGAGGCGGCCCGTTTTTTTGATTTCTTTTCATAATTTGTCCCTATGGATTTATGAAATTGCATTCGCGTCCATTCGGGGCCGTCCGGGAGTGAATCGGAGCTGAAACGAATGGAACTCGGTTTCCGAATAATCCTCGTAGGGGTAGTACACGAGGTCTGGAGCAAAAATTGAGGCGGCCCATTTTTTCGATTTCTTTTCATAATTTGTCCCTATGGATTTATGAAATTGCATTCGCGTCCATTCGGGTCGTCCGGGAGTGAATCGTAGCTGAAATGAATGGAACTCGATTTCCGAATAATCCTCATAGGGGTAGTACACGAGGTCTGGAGCAAAAATTGAGGCAGCCCATTTTTTCGATTTCTTTTCATAATTTGTCCCTATGGATTTATGAAATTGCATTCGCGTCCATTCGGGTCGTCCGGGAGTGAATCGGAGCTGAAACGAATGGAACTCGGTTTCCGAATAATCCTCGTAGGGGGTAGTACACGAGGTCTTGATCAAAAATTGAGGCGGCCCGTTTTTTCGATTTCTTTTCATAATTTGTCCCTATGGATTTATGAAATTGCATTCGCGTCCATTCGGGGTCGTTCGGGAGTGAATCGGAGCTGAAACGAAGGGAACTCGGTTTCTGAATAATCCTCGTAGGGGGTAGTACACGAGGTCTGGAGCAAAAATCGAGGCAGCCCGTTTTTTCGATTTCTTTTCATAATTTGTCCCTATGGATTTATGAAATTGCATTCGCGTCCATTCGGGGCGTCCGGGAGTGAATCGGAGCTGAAACGAATGGAACTCGGTTTCCGAATAATCCTCGTAGTGGTAGTACACGAGGTCTGGAGCAAAAATTGAGGCGGCCCATTTTTTCTATTTCTTTTCATAATTTGTCCCTATGGATTTATGAAATTGCATTCGCGTCAATTCGGGGCCGTCCGGGAGTGAATCGGAGCTGAAACGAACGGAACTCGATTTCCGAATAATCCTCGTAGGGGGTAGTACACGAGGTCTGGAGCAAAAATTGAGGCGGCCCGTTTTTTCGATTTCATTTCATAATTTGTCCCTATGGATTTATGAAATTGCATTCGCGTCCATTCAGTGTCGTCCGGGAGTGAATCGGAGCTGAAACGAATGGAACTCTGTTTCCGAATAATCCTCATAGGGGGTAGTACACGAGGTCTGGAGCAAAAATTGAGGCGGCCCATTTTTTCGATTTCTTTTCATAATTTGTCCCTATGGATTTATAAAATTGCATTCGCGTCCATTCGGGGTCGTCTGGGAGTGAATCGGAGCTGAAACGAATGGAACTCGGTTTCCGAATAATCCTCGTAGGGGGAAGTACACGAGGCCTGGAGCAAAAATTGAGGCGGCCCGTTTTTTTCGATTTCTTTTCATAATTTGTCCCTATGGATTTATGAAATTGCATTCGCGTCCATTCGGGTCGTCCGGGAGTGAATCGGAGCTGAAACGAATGGAACTAGGTTTCCGAATAACCCTGGTAGGGGGTAGTACACGAGGTCTTGAGCAAAAATTGAGGCGGCCCATTTTTTTGATTTCTTTTCATAATTTATCCCTATGGATTTATGAAATTGCATTCTCGTCCATTCGGGGTCGTCCGGGAGTGAATCGGAGCTGAAACGAATGGAACTCGGTTTCCGAATAATCCTCGTAGGGGGTAGTACACGAGGTCTGGAGAAAAAATTGAGGTGGCCCGTTTTTTTATTTCTTTTCATAATTTGTCCCTATGGATTTATGAAATTGCATTCGCGTCCATTCGGGGTCGTCCGGGAGTGAATCGGAGCTGAAACGAATGGAACTCGGTTTCCGAATAATCCTCGTAGGGGGTAGTACACGAGGTCTTGAGCAAAATTGAGGCGGCCCGTTTTTTTGATTTCTTTTCATAATTTGTCCCTATGGATTTATGAAATTGCATTCGCGTCCATTCGGGGTTCGTCCGGGAGTGAATCGGAGCTGAAACGAATGGAACTCGGTTTCCGAATAATCCTCGTAGGGGGTAGTACACGAGGTCTGGAGAAAAAAATGAGGTGGCCCGTTTTTTCGATTTCATTTCATAATTTGTCCCTATGGATTTATGAAATTGCATTCGCGTCCATTCGGTGTCGTCCGGGAGTGAATCGGAGCTGTAACGAATGGAACTCTGTTTCCGAATAATCCTCGTAGGGGGTAGTACAGGAGGTCTGGAGCAAAAATTGAGGCGGCCCGTTTTTTCGATTTCTTTTCATAATTTGTCCCTATGGATTTATGAAATTGCATTCACGTCCATTTGGGGTCGTCAGGGAGTGAATCGGAGCTGAAACGAATGGAACTCGGTTTCCGAATAATCCTCGTAGGGGGTAGTTGTAATAACCCCAAAATTTTCAACTTTTTGTAACCCTTGTGAATTGTGTTTTAGCTGAATGAAGAAACTTTTCACGCCACACTATGTAGGGGTTCTGATATGGATATTCTGGGATATTATTAGTACTCTATGTAGTATATAAGTGTATGTAAATATCGTCAGAATCCAATTCCGAACACTTTGGTTTTTCCCGGAAATCCACTAGATACGGAGAGAATTGAGTATAAGGTAACAGGATAAAAAGGATTTAAATTAAAGGATTATGATAGAGGATCATAAAAAGGAATATAATGTATTGAGAAAGGTTAAGGGAACCTAAGTAATAAAATCCCGGGTATGATCCTTCAAACGATAAACGAAAACGAAAGTTAAGCGAACCATATAACAGATCAGCGGTCATTAGGCAAACGATTAGGAAGTTAATCAAAGGGATTAGTGGGAATGATGTCATCCAACCAATAGAAAGAGGACAAGGAAGGGAGGATGACATCATGAGGATGACATAAGCATGACATGGGAAGGAAGTAGGTGTGGTGGCTTTGTAACCACACAAATTCAAGGGCAAGAAAGTAATTTACTAAATCAAATACAAAACAAGTCAACCAAGCCAAGTAAAATCACTTTCATCAAAAATCAAAAGCAACCAAGGCATGAGTTCTTCATTTGCTCTCGGCTTTTAGCATTTTTAAAGGCATAGAATTTCAAAACTCAAGATCCAAGCCTCCTAAATTGGTAAGATAATTCCCTAATCATCTTCATGCTTAGTTAGGACTATATCATGAGTTTAAGCCATTAATTCTTTCTCAATCTTCTTCATTTAATCAAGGAAGAAGACAATGAATAGTGTTTTCAAGATTTTTTAACTTGAAGTTTGTCTTGTTTTCTTGAAGATCCAAGCTTTCCTAAGGCTTCTCAAAGCTTCTTAAGGCTTCCTAGCTCCACCCACCACTTCAAGGAAGGTATACCATCTCCAAACCCTAGGTTCCTATATATTATAAGGTGATTTTGATGAGTAGGATGTTATTGTAGCTTGTTGTTATGATTTAGAGTTTGGGATTTGGAATGGTAGTGTAATGGAATGGTAATTTTTGTGGTTTTGATTTAAAAGAACTTAAGCATGATTAAAGTTAAGTTTAGGCATAAGTATGAATGATTAAATTGAATTGGTTGGGATTGTTATGATGTGATAAGGATGGGTGTTGGTTGTATGTTGGATTTGAGGTTGATTTGGGATGGTTTGAATGGTTTAAAATATTGGAAATCGCGTAAACATAGCCGTCGTAACGTCCGATTTTCTTTGGACTGTTTTTGTGCCTAGCTTTAGGACCCGAGAACCCCCTTCTAGATTATGACCACTGCAATTTTTAGATAGCTCATGTTACGAGCTTCGTTTTGATATGTAGTTCGTTCGATTCCGATTTACGGTTTAGGAGAAACGACCGTTTCAAGTAACGGCGTTTCGCGAGCGAAACTTTTTCCCTCGCCTTACTTTGAAACATAGGTTAAAGACCAAAAAGGGTTAATTAATGTATGAAACATTTATGGTAAGTGTGTTAGGCAGTTGGTAAGACACCCGCGAAGGAATCACTTTAAAACTCGTAAAGGTTAAATTATTAAAAATGGTGGAGCCGAGGGTACCCGAGTGACTTAAGCGAATCAGTGAGCGCAAAACTAGCGTTAGAGTCTAAGTTAGTTAAAGTATAGATTTACAAGTGATTTTGGTTTAATTCCAACTTACTTGTTGTTTATAGGTTACCAGACTCGTCCCGAGCCTTTCTCACCCCCAAGTCGCTCAGGCAAGTTTTCTACCCGTTATAACTGTTGTTGTGATGTTTATGTGTATATGCATGATCTTGCGATAAATGCATATTTGTTATAGCAAATTCTTGCGATATATTGTAGCATGTTATATGATACATATGCATGCCTGTTTCGTATTCTTTCCATATATAATTGTTGATAATACCTATGCTAGAGGATAGCGGTAACTTGCATATACCCTTAGTATAGGGACCCAAAGGTGAAAACATTTTCTAAAACCGGGAGTCGAGGATCCCGAGTAGATTTTGTATATATGTATATAAATATAAATATATACTTATATATATATATATGGTTATATTTTTCAAAACTATTAATCGAATAAAGGTTATTCGATAACTTTATATTATTTATTGAATATTATTTCGAATATTATTCGAGGGCTTATGACTCCTTTATTTTATGAATATTATTTATAATATTCATTCGAGGTATTATGACTCCGAGTATTTGCTGAGATATATTCTTTATTTTATTAAAGAATAAGGTGTCAATAATCAAACTTATTTTCGATTATTCAAATAAAGATAATACTTTCATATAAGTATATCTTTGATTATTTAATACTCGTTTCAAGTATAAGTTTTAATACTTCTACTTCAATTATTTTTATAAAGATTATTCTTTATGGGAATATTATTTAAATAATAATATTCAGACATTTTCTAAATATTCTGGGGACTGATTTACTTCATTAAATCAGTTTTACTCCAAACACTCTTTAAAGTGTTTTCGAGTCTTTAAAATGATTTTCAAAAGTTAGAGCGGATCCCAAAACTATTTTTATATTTAAGATCTTCCTTTTAAAAAGGGGATTTAAATACTCGCTCAAAACCTGGGGGATCCGGCTCGGTGGTGTGTTTTATATTCGCAACAAGGTTGCTGTCTTGGTAAAAGAGTTTTTGATTACTTACCCAATATTCGGGAAGTAAAATTCTTGGAACAAGTTAATCCATTAACAGGCATCGCCTGGGAAATATCGGTGAGTTTTCCTTTCCAACTAGATACGACTTCTTGGTGGAGCCGTATTAACAAGTTTCTACTTGGGGAAAGTGGGGACGAGCTTTACGTTTCAGAGTCATGGATTTCATCTGAACTAGGAGTGGCGTAAGTGGTCGAGTAGCGCCGGTCCAGCCTTATTATATTTGTAATAACCCCAATTTTGGAAATTTTTGAAACCCTTATGAATAGTGTTTTTGCTGAACGAGAAAACTTTTCATGCCACGCTATGTAGGGGTTCTGTTATTGATCTTATGGGATATTATTAGTACTCTATGAAGTATATAAGTGTATGTAAAGATCGTCAGAATCCAATTCCGAACACTTTGGTTTTTCCCGGAAATCCACAATATACGGAGAGAATTGAGTATACGGTAATAGGATAAAAAGGATTTAAATTAAAGGATTATAGGAGAGGATCATAAAAGGAATACAATATATTGAGAAAGGTTAAGGGAACCTAAGTAATAAGATCCCGGGGTATGATCCTTCAAACGATAAACGAGAATGAAAGTTAAGCGAACCGTACAACAGATCAGCGGTCATTAGGCAAACGATTAGGAAGTTAATCAAAGGAATTAATGGGAGTGATGTCATCCAACCAATAGAAAGAGGACAAGGAAGGAAGGATGACATCATGAGGATGAGGTAAGCATGACATGGGAAGGAAGGAGGTGTGGTTGATTAAGGACCACACAAATTCAAGGGCAAAAGAGTAAATGACTAAATCAAACACAAAAACACATCAACCAAGCCAAGTAAAATCACTTTTCATCAAAAATCAAAAGCAACCAAGGTGTGTTCTTGAAGCTCTCGGCTTTTTTACATTTTTCAAAGCCAAATTTTCCAAAATCAAAATCCAAGCATCCTTAATTGGTAAGAAAATTTCCTAACCTTCCTTATGCTTAGTAATGGCTATATCATGAGTATAAGCCACTAATTCTTTCTCTAGCTTCTTGATTTAATCATTGGAGAAGACAATGAATAGTGTTTTCAAGTTTTAACTTGAGTTTTTTTCTTGTTTTTCTTAAAGATCCAAGCTTTCTTAAGACTTCTCCAAGCTTATTAAGGCTTCCTAGCTTCACCCACCAATCCAAGGAAGGTATACCACTTTCAAACCCTAGGTTCATATATATTATAAAGTGATTTTGATGAGTAAGATGTTATGGTATCTTGTTGTTATGTTTAGAGTTGAGATTTGGAATGGTGGTGAGATGAAATGATAATTTAGTGGTTTTGATTTAAAGAAACTTAAAGCATGATTAAAGTTAGGTTAAGCATATGTATGAATGAGTAATATTGAATTGTTTGGGATTGTTATGATGTGGTAAGGATGGGTGTTTGATGTGTGTGGATTTGAGGATGGTTTGTGATGATTGTGGGTAGTTTTAAAAATGGGAAATCGCGTAAACATAGCCGTCGTAATGTCCGATTTTCTTTGGACTGTTTTTGTGTATAGCATTAGGACCCGAGAACCCCCTGCTAAATTGTGACCACTGCCCTGTTTAGATAGCTCATGTTACGAGCTTCGTTTTGATATGTAGTTCGTTCGATTCCGATTTACGGTTTAGGAGAAACGACCGTTTCAAGTAACGGCGTTTCGCGAACGAAACTTTTTCCCTCGCCTTACTTTGGAATGTAGGTTAAAGACCAAAAAGGGTTAATTAATGCATGAAACATTTATGGTAAGTGTTTTAGGCAGTTGGTAAGTCACTCGCGAAGGAATCGCTTTAAAACTCGTAAAGGTCAAATTATTAAAAATGATGGAGCCGAGGGTACCCGGGTGACTTAAGCGAAACGGTGAGCGTAAAACTAGCATTAGAGTCTAAGTTAGTTAAAGCCTAGATGTACAAGTGATTTTGGTTTAATTCCAACTTACTTGTTGTTTATAGGTTACCAGACTCGCCCCGAGCCATTCGTAACCCCCAGCTGCTCAGGCAAGTATTCTATCCGTTATACTGTTGTTGTGGTGATTATATGTATATGCATTATCTTGTGATATTGCATGATTGTTATTTAGCAAATTCTTGCGATATATTGTAGCATGTGATATGGTATATATGCATGCCTGTTTCATATTCTTGAAATATATATCTGTTGGTTCAGTTGATAATACCTATGCTAGAGGATAGCGGTAACTTGCATATACCCTTAGTATAGGGACCCAAAGGTGAAAATATTTTCTAAAACCGGGAGTCGAGGATCCCGAGTAGATTTTTGTATATATGGATATGGATATATATATATATATATTTATATATATATATGGTTATAGTTTTTCCAAACTATTAACTGAATAAGGTTTATTCGATAACTTTATTTTATTTAATGAATATTATGTCAAATATTCATTCGAGGACTTATGACTCCTTTTATTTTATTATTTGAATATTATTCCGAATATTATTCGAAGGCGTATGACTCCTTTACATTATTTATTGAATATTATTTGAATATTCATTTGAGGATGTATGACTCCTTTATTTCATTTAATGAATATTATTTATAATATTCATTCGAGGTATTATGACTCAGCTTATTTTATTTATTGAATATTATTTGAATATTCATTTGAGGATCTATGACTCCGATTATTTGCTGAGATATATCCTTTATTTTATTAAAGAATAAGGTGTCGATAATCAAACTTATTTTTGATTATTCAAATAAAGATATTACTTTCGTATAAGTATATCTTTGATTATTTGCTATTCATTTCAAGTATAGTTTTAATACTTTTACTTCAATTATTTTTATAAAGATTATTCTTTATGGGAATATTATTTAAAATAATAATATTCAGTCATTTTCTAAATATTCTGGGGACTGATTTACTTCATTAAATCAGCCTTACTCCGAACACTCTTTAAAGTGTTTTCGAGTCTTCAAAATGATTTTTAAAAAGTCAGAGCGGATCCCAAAACTCATTTTTATATTTAAGATCTTCCTTTTTAAGGGGATTTAAATACTCGCTCAAAACCTGGGGAATCCGGCTCTGTGGTGTATTTTACATTCGCAACGAGGTTGCAGATTTGGTAAATGAATTGATTACTTGCCCAACGTTCGGGAAGTAAGCCCATTTCATTGAGTCGGCATAAGCGACAGGCCGGGGTACGGTCTATTATTGTGTAAGTGGCTGGGTGACAGTCCATCAACGCGTGAGGGGCCGGGGTACGGTCGAGCGCGAGGTCCTAATGCGGCCAGGGTGATGACCGGTGAGGAATTCATCCATCTACTAGTAGAAAAGGTTACTTATTGGTATCTTTGCCTGATCAGCAGGATATCGGGTTTATGCCAAAATTCTTTTCCTTTCCAAAATTCATTGGATGTTTCGAACTCTGTTCATACTTCACATAACAGAGGTTCCAGGAAATGTTTAAAGGGATATATATATGTGGTTATATATATATCGGGACTAAATAAAGTATCTCATAACTTTTTCATTCAATAAACTTTCAAAGATTGAATCTATTCAAGTCTTATCTTGTGGTCTCATCAGTGGGATGAACCTTTGAAATTGATTATAACTTGAACGGTGGTAGTTCAAGTAGTATTGGGAAAGATATAAGTATATTGGGGTATTTGGTAACCTCATCTTTTAAACTTATATCTAATTAATAATTGTCTTATGAATGACAAAGATTTTCAGAAAAACGTTGAGACAAGGTTAGATATATGAGATCACCTTGCAACGATATTTTTTTTATATACAGTTATACACTGGGACTTTGTGTATATTATGCATGGAAGAGGACTTCCAATATTTTGAAAAGTATATATGTATATATATATATACTGAATATTTTGCGACTTCATCGCATTAAGTTATCAACTTGGTTCATTTCGTTTGACCAAGACTTTCATGAGTATTATGAGTAGACTCATATACTGTAAATAATTATGCATATTATTTTGGTGGGCTTGCTGCTCACCCTTGCTTTCTTCTTTCATCACACAACAACAGTTAGGAAAGATGACCAGACTCCAGCAGACCCAGCGCAAGCGCGTGGAAAGCGTTCCGCGTCTTCCCGTTGATGTCGTAGCTGTTATAGCTGCAGAGGTAGATCTATTGTAGATTAGACCATCTGCTTTTGGAGAATCAATTATGTATAATTATAACTTGTGGCAGATAATGGCAATTAACTGTAAATTTATCAAGTAATCGTTTTGGGTTGTAATAACTTTTAAATTGTGGATTCAAAGACTTGTACTTATTTGAATTTCATCTCTGAGACTATAACGGGTTGTGGTGTATGTTAGTGTGGGGTCACAGCATAAGGTTGGTTATTATTAATTAAGTGAAGTGATATTGTGGAAAGAAAGACCGTGACGACCCGGATCCCCGACCCCGGATCTGGGGGTGTTACAGAAATGGTATCAGAGCTAAGCGTTATAAACCTCAGAGATGATGGGACGTTAAGATAATAAGTTCACTAAGATAATAAGAACTCTTGCCAAGTTCATAGTCGGGCTACCTAACGTAGTACTGACAGTTAAAACCCTTATGGGAACCCTTATAAATATCGTGATAGGAGCGTAGTTCGTTATCGTATATGGTAGCGGGACTCCGAACCCTGAGGTTGAGGAGCAACATCGCGATGATATTTTATTACTAATTGGAGATCGGATTGCGGATCCGATAGAGTGTCCTAATGCAGGACCGGATGATGTTGATAGTGAGGATGTAGCGGTTGATGATGTTGTCCTAGAAAGGATAGTTGTTGAGGAGGATCCCATGGAGGATCCTGACAGGATTGGATAAAGGACCACTGATGAATTGATGACCATGGTTTGGTCGACTACCAGAGGTAGGATTGGCCGGTCACTACCGGAGGTTCGTTCAAGTTGTAAAGATAGTAGCCTCTTTAACGCGGCTTACTCGTAAGACTGAGAAGTTTGAATGGACAGAGAAATGCGAGAACAGCTTTCAAGAACTGAAGCAAAGATTGGTGATGGCCCCTATGCTGGCATTGCCGGATGGAAAAGGAGATTTGTGAAGTATAGTGACGCTTCGCACTAGGGCTTAGGGTGCGTGCTTATGCAGCACGGTAAGATAATCGCGTCTGCGTCAAGACAATTAAGGTAATATGAAACTTGATATCCCCGCCCATGAGCTTGGGCTCGTGGCAATAGTTTTTCCCTAAAAGATTGGAGGCACTACTTGTATGGAGAGAAGTGCAAGATTTACACAAACCATAGGAGCTCTAGTACATTTTTGCGTAGAAAGAGCTCAACATACGCCAGAGGAGGCGGTTAGAGCTAATCAAGGATTACGATTATGAGATTCTTTATCATTCGGGGGAAAGCCAATGTGGTGGCTGATGCCCTTAGTAAAAAGGAGAGACTCAAGATGATAATGTCTTTTGGAGAGTTTATAAGAGATTTTGAGAAAATGGAAATAGAAGTGAAGGTAACCGGAGCCGGTACCGAAAAGCTGTTTGAGATTGCAATACAGCCCGAATTATTGGAAAAGATCATATTGTGCCAGAAAAAGTTATGAATGAAGGCAGGGAGCCAACAATTACATAAAAGATTAATATCGAGAAAGATGATAAGGGAATAATGAGGTATTCCTATAGAATTTGGGTTCCGAAAGTTCAAGAGCGTAAGGATGAGAACTTAGATGAGAGCCATAGTTTGAGGAATAAGATTTAGAGCAAACCCTGAACGTGATAGTCAGGGAGGTCGCCATCAAGATAGAAGGAACCCATGACATAATGGAGTGGAAAATGAGGATTTTAAATTAAAAGATGACCCCAATTATGGGGAGTAGGATGAAACATTTCATACTAAGGAAACAGAAAGTCGAGTAAGGAAAGGAGACCCGAGACGGTACTCCTATACGGCAATTCATGGACCTGTCTAAAAAGAACTTAGACTATTATCCCCAACCACCACCCTGAGGAGACAGTGCGGTGAGAAATTCTTTCAGGACCTTTAAATCGCTAAGCTCTCAGAGTTCCAAGGAACAAGCTGACCCAGTCGAGGCAAGAGCCTGGCTAAAGGAAATATAGGAATCATTTGAGATTCTAAATGATTGACGAATCACAAAAGACTGTTTTTATCACTTACCCTCCTAAGAGAGAGACCACCCTCTGGTGAAAGACCAAGAAAGGCACGGAGCCAGAGGTTATGATAAACTGATTAAAGTTCAGCCAATTGTTTTTGGGAAAGTAATTCCCGAGGTTATAGAGAGAGTGTAAAAGCTTTAGAGCCAGAACAAAGGCATACGAGTATGATGAATGGTGAATTTAAGTTGTAAAAGTTGTCAAGATTCGTTCTGAGGACACGAATCCAGAATGACGGGATATTTGAAATCAATGCTTATGTTGTGTTGGTTCATGAAATAATGATAAGAGAAAGGAAAATAAAAGGAAATTGAAGTGGAAAATAATATAACAGCAATAGAGTTTGAGGAATGATAAGGGAGTTGGGTATGAGGAAACCCTAAGAACTCGTAGTAATAGAAATAGAAAAGTATGTGATCGTCAGGATAAGGGTGATTCACCATGAGTTAAATTGATGGTTGAAGGCATAAGAGTTATGTATATTTTATCCCCCGTAAGTTGGGAAGATTCGAGGAAACCTTGTGATAATTCGAAGGATAAATAATGAGACGCAGATAGACTGAGGAGATAAGAAAGTAAGAAATTAAGAAAATTGGATGAAGGAAGTGACCTTCAAGAAAGTGAAGTGTAAGACCGGTGGCATAATACCCAGAAAGGGAGACGCCAGATATGAAAGATATCCCAACATTGAGGTGACTGTTGAGATAAACAACAAAAGTAAATAAGGAATTATTAAGAAGAAGTTCACGTTGAACACGACCAATATCTTCCAGAACATCCATGTTATCGTTACCAGATTAGGCAAGAAAAGCGGATAACCGTTGTTATCTTTTGGAGGCCATTTTGATTAACCTCATTTTGTATACAGATGTTATTGTGAAATTAGGCATTTACTATCGAGGTGGGAATGATTGAATAAGATACCCATATCAGGGATATATGACTTTATTTATCCATGGAAGGATGCTTGTACCTTTTTAAAGGTGGAATTAAGGATAGAACATCGGTAACTTAAAACGAATCCTAGGGGAATGCATAAAGGTTGGCATTTCACCCTTAATAGGGATAGTATGAGTTTTGACAGTATGAATTGGAAAGGATTAAGGTAATAATAACCTTTAAGGATCAGTGGAGAAATTCTTCAGAAGTATATAAACAATGGTTCTACTATTAGTAAATGGTATTGTGATATGCCCTGTATCTAGGGAATACAGGAGGAACGATTCAAGGATAACCTTAGAGGTTTTGCAATGAGAAAGGTAATATTCAAAATTCTCAAGAATAGAAATGTTGATAAAGGAAATATGACGTAATTATAATGATGCCAAGTGGGGCACGTGTTAAACCATGAGAAAGTATGGATCGAACCAGTAAAGGTCGAAAATATTCAGGGCAATTAAGACTTAAGATAAAAGATGTTCTAAGTATGATTGAGAGTCAGACGTGACAGTGATTAACCTCTAAAGACTGAGGCAATAACTTATGGAAAAATGGTGATATATATTTTTTTTTCCCATCTGATTTTAAGGAAAACATCTTCACTCAAGCAGTGATCGGAAATAAGGTAGAAAATTTATTTGGAGGTGGTTAATGTGACATTGACTGTAAGGAAATTTTACTATCAGGAATGGCCAAAGAGGTGGCCGACACTTTAAAGGTAAGAGGATAATTATAGGCGCTTGTGCCAAAAGAATACGGTAATGATGGTTAAAACTGTGAAGGTTGTATTATGGTTTGGAAGATTGACATTCCTTCTGATGACTGTGCAATACCCAACCGTAATAGTAGTTGGTAAAGGTATAATTCGTGTAATCGCCATGAACGGGCTATCTATCTTAGGAGGTCCTATCTTGGGATAAGCCAGGACCATGTTTCCAAAAGAACTAGACGAACCTTTGAGTTAAGTCTCCTATTTAAGGCATACGATTTAGAATGGTATTAACCTGCTATCGTTGCTTTGAGCGAAACTCTTCTGCAATTCTATCTGCTTCATGTCATGTATGTATGTCAGGATCAGGAGTGTTCTTCATGAATCAGGAATGGTGATTATGTTACCTCCTTAGAATGATTTGATACGACATGTATGGACTCCGTATGGTTAGATATTAAGATTTTATGGAAGAGTGAATGATGACAGTAGGTCAGTAGTGGACCATAGTAATGTAGCAATGATTTTGTGAGTAATGAGCTGGTTACAACCGTGAGAGTTGTATTAGAATGGATGTTGAGGTTGAGTACCACTAATCGGGTCGTGGTAGTGTATAAGTTATCATTGATAGACTAATTAAGTAGAGTATCTACCTAGTGAATATTTATTCTTTCTTATCGATAGAGAGTCGTATTATTATACGAGGAAGGTTGCGGTGCAAGCATAGAATTCTAGTAACGATGATGTCTAGAATGAGATCCCAGGTTCGATTTTCGATATCGAGGGAGTTTCAAAGGTGATTGTGTATAAGCTCGAGGAAGAGCATGGGTCCATAGAATGATGGACGGAATGGCAAAAATATTTAGGCATGTGAAATACGATGCTATAATACTTGATGTTGATATAAATACGTATATGTTTTGTTCTCCTATGACAAACCTCTATAGTTCAGAGGTAGGTTCCAAGCCAGATATTTTGTGGCAGTATATTTTTCATATATACAATTCTCTTCAATTCGTTCTTTTCTCTTCTTTTCATTTCATGTAAGCTGAGAAGAACAACCCTTCCAGAAAGGGGAGGTATTGCCGAATGACTATCTATCTGTGTGATAGAAGCCTAGTAGGATACCATCTATTGTTTAATTGCTTGTCAAGTACTAAAGGCTGGCCACCTTCTGTACTAACTATGCAATAGAACAAGTGTTCATGATCATAGTGATCTCTCAACAAATTCCCTTACTTCTATTTGATTGATCAAATTTTTGGAAAATAAAACAGCAAAAAAAAAAAAAAAAAAGGGGAGTAGTAAAGTTATGGTGGTATTCAGAATGGAAACACATTCGTGATACTAAGGTTGACGTGGTTATTAAAAGGTTATAGAACGCTAACAAGCAAAAGTATAACCCGTATAATATTAGGAACGGAAGGTAGTAGCGATTACGAACTGGAAAAGAATGGGTATTGAGAAGCAAGAGCTCTAATGATTGGAAGCTATGATGAGAGTCTGTGCAATAGACTTGAAAGAATTTGGAATGATCACTTAATTCGGATTGAGTTATCTTACGACAATAGATCATATGTCATTATCGAGATGTCGCCTTATGAGATCCTTGAGGGAAGACAATGTCGATCTCCCTTATGTTAGGATGAAGTTGTAGAGCGCAAAATACTCGGACCCGCAGTAGTCCAAAAGATCAAGGGTATGATAGATCTAATCAGAGGACGGCTGGTAGTAGCCCAAGATGGACATGATAAGTATGTTGATTTGAAACGAAAGGATAAAGAGTATGAAATAGGGGACCTAGTAATGTTATAGGTATCCCTTGGAGAGGATTGATGAGGTTCGGAAAGAAATGAAAGCTAAGTCCACGAATTGCTGGACCCTTGGATATATTAAGACGTATTGGGAGGATAGCATAGAAGCTAGCCCTAACCCCGAACATGTAGCAGGTCGTAACGTGTTTCACGTATCAATGTTAAGGAAGTGTAATTTAGATGCCAGATGAATAGAGGCATATGAGCGCATAGATATGCAACCCGACGTAACCTGTATGGAGCAACCAGGAAGGGTTATAGAGTGAAAAAGAACAAGTGCTTAGGAGAAGGATTATTAAACTAGGCAGAGTTTGGTGGTAGGACCACAATGTGGGAAAATTTACTTAAGAGTTAGAAGGTGCA
The DNA here is from genome assembly GCF_009905375.1 of Apium graveolens. Taxonomy (NCBI): domain Eukaryota; kingdom Viridiplantae; phylum Streptophyta; class Magnoliopsida; order Apiales; family Apiaceae; genus Apium; species Apium graveolens. Next base: position 23,801 of record NW_027418004.1, read on the forward strand.
ATGCTAGGAAGGTATCCCTATTCATTTTCTATCTGATTCCGGGACGGAATCCTTTTAAGGAGGGGAGACTGTAATAACCCCAATTTTGGAAATTTTTGAAACCCTTATGAATAGTGTTTTTGCTGAACGAGAAAACTTTTCATGCCACGCTATGTAGGGGTTCTGTTATTGATCTTATGGGATATTATTAGTACTCTATGAAGTATATAAGTGTATGTAAAGATCGTCAGAATCCAATTCCGAACACTTTGGTTTTTCCCGGAAATCCACAATATACGGAGAGAATTGAGTATACGGTAATAGGATAAAAAGGATTTAAATTAAAGGATTATAGGAGAGGATCATAAAAGGAATACAATATATTGAGAAAGGTTAAGGGAACCTAAGTAATAAGATCCCGGGGTATGATCCTTCAAACGATAAACGAGAATGAAAGTTAAGCGAACCGTACAACAGATCAGCGGTCATTAGGCAAACGATTAGGAAGTTAATCAAAGGAATTAATGGGAGTGATGTCATCCAACCAATAGAAAGAGGACAAGGAAGGAAGGATGACATCATGAGGATGAGGTAAGCATGACATGGGAAGGAAGGAGGTGTGGTTGATTAAGGACCACACAAATTCAAGGGCAAAAGAGTAAATGACTAAATCAAACACAAAAACACATCAACCAAGCCAAGTAAAATCACTTTTCATCAAAAATCAAAAGCAACCAAGGTGTGTTCTTGAAGCTCTCGGCTTTTTTACATTTTTCAAAGCCAAATTTTCCAAAATCAAAATCCAAGCATCCTTAATTGGTAAGAAAATTTCCTAACCTTCCTTATGCTTAGTAATGGCTATATCATGAGTATAAGCCACTAATTCTTTCTCTAGCTTCTTGATTTAATCATTGGAGAAGACAATGAATAGTGTTTTCAAGTTTTAACTTGAGTTTTTTTCTTGTTTTTCTTAAAGATCCAAGCTTTCTTAAGACTTCTCCAAGCTTATTAAGGCTTCCTAGCTTCACCCACCAATCCAAGGAAGGTATACCACTTTCAAACCCTAGGTTCATATATATTATAAAGTGATTTTGATGAGTAAGATGTTATGGTATCTTGTTGTTATGTTTAGAGTTGAGATTTGGAATGGTGGTGAGATGAAATGATAATTTAGTGGTTTTGATTTAAAGAAACTTAAAGCATGATTAAAGTTAGGTTAAGCATATGTATGAATGAGTAATATTGAATTGTTTGGGATTGTTATGATGTGGTAAGGATGGGTGTTTGATGTGTGTGGATTTGAGGATGGTTTGTGATGATTGTGGGTAGTTTTAAAAATGGGAAATCGCGTAAACATAGCCGTCGTAATGTCCGATTTTCTTTGGACTGTTTTTGTGTATAGCATTAGGACCCGAGAACCCCCTGCTAAATTGTGACCACTGCCCTGTTTAGATAGCTCATGTTACGAGCTTCGTTTTGATATGTAGTTCGTTCGATTCCGATTTACGGTTTAGGAGAAACGACCGTTTCAAGTAACGGCGTTTCGCGAACGAAACTTTTTCCCTCGCCTTACTTTGGAATGTAGGTTAAAGACCAAAAAGGGTTAATTAATGCATGAAACATTTATGGTAAGTGTTTTAGGCAGTTGGTAAGTCACTCGCGAAGGAATCGCTTTAAAACTCGTAAAGGTCAAATTATTAAAAATGATGGAGCCGAGGGTACCCGGGTGACTTAAGCGAAACGGTGAGCGTAAAACTAGCATTAGAGTCTAAGTTAGTTAAAGCCTAGATGTACAAGTGATTTTGGTTTAATTCCAACTTACTTGTTGTTTATAGGTTACCAGACTCGCCCCGAGCCATTCGTAACCCCCAGCTGCTCAGGCAAGTATTCTATCCGTTATACTGTTGTTGTGGTGATTATATGTATATGCATTATCTTGTGATATTGCATGATTGTTATTTAGCAAATTCTTGCGATATATTGTAGCATGTGATATGGTATATATGCATGCCTGTTTCATATTCTTGAAATATATATCTGTTGGTTCAGTTGATAATACCTATGCTAGAGGATAGCGGTAACTTGCATATACCCTTAGTATAGGGACCCAAAGGTGAAAATATTTTCTAAAACCGGGAGTCGAGGATCCCGAGTAGATTTTTGTATATATGGATATGGATATATATATATATATTTATATATATATGGTTATAGTTTTTCCAAACTATTAACTGAATAAGGTTTATTCGATAACTTTATTTTATTTAATGAATATTATGTCAAATATTCATTCGAGGACTTATGACTCCTTTTATTTTATTATTTGAATATTATTCCGAATATTATTCGAAGGCGTATGACTCCTTTACATTATTTATTGAATATTATTTGAATATTCATTTGAGGATGTATGACTCCTTTATTTCATTTAATGAATATTATTTATAATATTCATTCGAGGTATTATGACTCAGCTTATTTTATTTATTGAATATTATTTGAATATTCATTTGAGGATCTATGACTCCGATTATTTGCTGAGATATATCCTTTATTTTATTAAAGAATAAGGTGTCGATAATCAAACTTATTTTTGATTATTCAAATAAAGATATTACTTTCGTATAAGTATATCTTTGATTATTTGCTATTCATTTCAAGTATAGTTTTAATACTTTTACTTCAATTATTTTTATAAAGATTATTCTTTATGGGAATATTATTTAAAATAATAATATTCAGTCATTTTCTAAATATTCTGGGGACTGATTTACTTCATTAAATCAGCCTTACTCCGAACACTCTTTAAAGTGTTTTCGAGTCTTCAAAATGATTTTTAAAAAGTCAGAGCGGATCCCAAAACTCATTTTTATATTTAAGATCTTCCTTTTTAAGGGGATTTAAATACTCGCTCAAAACCTGGGGAATCCGGCTCTGTGGTGTATTTTACATTCGCAACGAGGTTGCAGATTTGGTAAATGAATTGATTACTTGCCCAACGTTCGGGAAGTAAGCCCATTTCATTGAGTCGGCATAAGCGACAGGCTGGGGTACGGTCTATTATTGTGTAAGTGGCTGGGTGACAGTCCATCAACGCGTGAGGGGCCGGGGTACGGTCGAGCGCGAGGTCCTAATGCGGCCAGGGTGATGACCGGTGAGGAATTCATCCATCTACTAGTAGAAAAGGTTACTTATTGGTATCTTTGCCTGATCAGCAGGATATCGGGTTTATGCCAAAATTCTTTTCCTTTCCAAAATTCATTGGATGTTTCGAACTCTGTTCATACTTCACATAACAGAGGTTCCAGGAAATGTTTAAAGGGATATATATATGTGGTTATATATATATCGGGACTAAATAAAGTATCTCATAACTTTTTCATTCAATAAACTTTCAAAGATTGAATCTATTCAAGTCTTATCTTGTGGTCTCATCAGTGGGATGAACCTTTGAAATTGATTATAACTTGAACGGTGGTAGTTCAAGTAGTATTGGGAAAGATATAAGTATATTGGGGTATTTGGTAACCTCATCTTTTAAACTTATATCTAATTAATAATTGTCTTATGAATGACAAAGATTTTCAGAAAAACGTTGAGACAAGGTTAGATATATGAGATCACCTTGCAACGATATTTTTTTTATATACAGTTATACACTGGGACTTTGTGTATATTATGCATGGAAGAGGACTTCCAATATTTTGAAAAGTATATATGTATATATATATATACTGAATATTTTGCGACTTCATCGCATTAAGTTATCAACTTGGTTCATTTCGTTTGACCAAGACTTTCATGAGTATTATGAGTAGACTCATATACTGTAAATAATTATGCATATTATTTTGGTGGGCTTGCTGCTCACCCTTGCTTTCTTCTTTCATCACACAACAACAGTTAGGAAAGATGACCAGACTCCAGCAGACCCAGCGCAAGCGCGTGGAAAGCGTTCCGCGTCTTCCCGTTGATGTCGTAGCTGTTATAGCTGCAGAGGTAGATCTATTGTAGATTAGACCATCTGCTTTTGGAGAATCAATTATGTATAATTATAACTTGTGGCAGATAATGGCAATTAACTGTAAATTTATCAAGTAATCGTTTTGGGTTGTAATAACTTTTAAATTGTGGATTCAAAGACTTGTACTTATTTGAATTTCATCTCTGAGACTATAACGGGTTGTGGTGTATGTTAGTGTGGGGTCACAACATAAGGTTGGTTATTATTAATTAAGTGAAGTGATATTGTGGAAAGAAAGACCGTGACGACCCGGATCCCCGACCCCGGATCTGGGGGTGTTACAATATTGGCCCAAATGGCCTGGAAGTTCCGCTAAGGCGGTCCATTCCTTAGGAGTTCAGTGTTCGGTTGACAAGTAAATCCGACAGGTTCTCCTCTACATGTAGAAAATGGTGGGGTTGTACTACTACGACTGATCATCGTAAGTGGTCTTCCTGGCGCGGTAAACTCCCGTAATGAGTTCATCATCCATTTGGATAATTCTGCAACACTACCCGTAGCACTTCGATTGAAAGGCTACTAATGGGTGGTTGCCGAAGCATTGACAGGGTCAAACATTTTTATTGGTGTATCCATTGAATGAAGTATCTCGTAACTTCATCTCTTTTCAAAATATTTCAAAGATCAAATATTTTCAAGTTTTACTTGTGGTCTCATCTATGGGATGTTTTTCTTAAAACTCTTTATACTTTGAACAGTGGTAGTTCAAGTAGCTTTATAGATGATATAAGTGTAGTGAAGTATTTGGTAACTTCATTTCTTGTTTTTACTTATATCTAGTAAGTAATTATCTTACGCATGATAAAGATTCTAATAAGTATCCATTTAGATACTTATATTATTGTTATCACTATATATTATCTTGCGAGCTGTAAGGCTCACTCTTGCTTTATTTCTTCATCACACAACAACAGTTAGGAAAGATGGCCAGACTCCAGCAGACCCAGCGCAAGCGCGTGGGAAGTGTCCCGCGTCTTCCCGATGATGTTGTAGCTGCTATAGCTGCAGAGGTAGATCTATTGTAGATCATACTATCTACTTTTGAGAATCAATTATGTATAATTATAACTTGTGGCAGATAATGGCAATCAACTGTAAATTTATCAAGTAATCATTTTGGGTTGTAATAACTTTTAAATTGTGGATTCAAAGACTTGTACTTATTTCAATTTCATCTCTGAGACTATAACGGGTTGTGGTGTGTGTTAGTGTGGGGTCACAGCATAAGGTTATTTTTATTAAGTAAGTGAAGTGGTATTGTAGGATGAAGGACCGTGACGACCCAGATCCCCGACCCCGGATCTGGGGGTGTTACAGAAGTGGTATCAGAGCTAAGCGTTATAAACCTCAGAGATGATGCGATGATATAATAATAAACTCACAAAGATAATAAGAACTCTTGCCAAGTTCATGGTCGGACTACTTAAAGTAGTGCTGACAGTTAAAACCCTTACGGGAACCCTTATAAGTATCATGATAGTAACTTAGCTCGTTTAATGTGTAGGCGCCTGAGATAGAGGACCCTGAGATGTTCGAGCGTGAGCATGATAAGGCACTGCTAGATGTTGAGGATCAGGAGGAGCCTGAGATGGAGGAGGATGAGGAGGACCCCTCAGAGGAGTCAGAGATGGAGGTCATTGCTATTTCAGATGAGGAGGACCCTTCAGAGGAGTCAGAGACAGAGGTTATTGCTATTCCAGATGAGGAGGACCCGGATGAGGTCCCAGTAGCTGAGGAGCGTGTTGGACCTATGGTAGTGTATGCTGGTATCCCTTTACCCACACTTCCGGTGGTCAGAGCTCCTACCCCTCCACCACTATCTTGGATTCCCTATGATGACAGCTCAGAGACCCATACTTCCGAGCCTAGGCAGAACGAGGAGGCACCCTCAGCGGCTCCGGATTCACCACCTCTTGACCCTGCCCACAGGCAGTCTTCGTTAGCTCATGGATATGTTCAGGATGTTCTGAGGACCCGAGTGGCTGTTGCCGAGGCCCGACTGGATGAGGCCAGGAGGGAGTTGGATGCAGAGAGGGCGGGTAGGCGTACCCGAGCTTATGAGACTAGGGCTTCTATACCCCGATCCTTGAGGAGGGAGCTTACGGGGATAGAGCTCACGTCCCGAGCGAGACTCAGATCTCTCCAGGAGGACAGGCATGGTAGGATCTCCAGGCGGCAGGCCGACTATATCTTCCGTCGTGCGATGGAAAGGGTTTGGGAGCTGACCCGCTCCGGTGTGTGATTCAGGATTGATGATGGAATAGTCTAGTTGTCTAGTTAGCCGAGGCCTTAGTAAGAGCCAATTTTCCGGGATAGTTGACTTGTATATAGCATCCCTTTTTCTGACTAGACAGATAGACTCTTGTGTATCACTTTTGGGACAGATGATTGTAGCACTGTTGTACTTTTGACCAGATCAAACTATGTATTTCTCGCATTATGTATATATTTGTTTCCTTTCGGTTCAGTTCCTTAGTGACGGGATCACTGTTTTTATCATTATTATTACTGCACTTCGTATTAGAGCTTTCTTAAAATAATAGAATTGCGATATACGTTCTCCCCATTATAAGAGCTGTGCAAGGCACAATGTTGTATATGATTGTGACCTAATGTTGAATTTTCCCAATAACTGTTTTTATTATTATCAGAATCATGCCGCCAAGAAAGATTGGAACTAGGGCGAACCCTGGATCTGAGGACCAGGGAAGCCATAATCAGGACAATAGAAACCCAGAACACAGTGAAGAGGAAGATGAGGATTATGTGGAACAGGATGACTCCCTGTATGAAGAGGAAGAGGAAACATATGATGTTGAGGGATTTGAGATAGAGGCCGAAGAAGGAGAAACCGAGGTTGAGCAACCAGTACCAAACCCAGGCATGGATCCCATGGGCCAGTTTATGCAACTCTTAAGGCATAATTTGGAACGTCAACCCAACCCACCCCCTCAAGGAAGTAACAATGCTGTGGCAAACTCTTTCAGGGCTTTTAAGTCCCTTAAGCCCCCTGAGTTCCACGGATCAGCCGACCCAGTTGAGGCAAGGGCATGGTTAAAGGAAATGGAGAAATCTTTTGAGATTTTGAGTACCGAGGAGGCACAGAAGACTGTATTTTCTACCTACCTTCTGAAAGGAGAAGCTAACTAATGGTGGGAGGCCAAGAAAAATATGGAGACAGACGCTATTATAACCTGGGAGAGATTTAGTCAGTTGTTTCTGGGGAAGTATTTCCCGAGGTTTATGGAAAACCAGATGGAGCTCAAGTTCTTGGAGCTAAAGCAGAATAACTTGTCTATAGCAGAGTACGAAGCGAAATTTACTGAGTTATCAAGGTTTGTGCCGGAGTTTGTGAGCACCGAGGAAAAGAAAGCTAGGAGGTTTCAGCAGGGACTGAAACCGTGGATTCAGAATAGGGTGGCAATCCTTGAGCTTACGGACTATGCCACTCTGGTGCAAAAGGCAACGATTGTAGAAGTCGGAAGTGAACAGATGCAGAAGGAAAGAGAGAAGAAAGGAATAAAGAGGAAAAGTATGAGCATGGGTGGAGGTTCCGCAGGAAGGAGCTTCCCAACTAGATTTAATCAAGGAGCAGTGTCCCTGCCAGGAAGGAACACTGGGTTTAAGCGGCCAATGAGTGTGAGTGTGAGCCAGGGCGGCCAGAAGTCAAGAATGTCCTATTCCAACCAGTCTCGACCCCCATTGCCAACCTGTAACACTTGTGGAAGAATGCATTCTGGGGAATGTAAGGGAAAGCCAGTAACCTGCTTTAAGTGTGGGCAAGTGGGCCACTATTCCCACAAATGCCCTTCGTCAGCCCCTGCCGTCATTCCAACCACCACTTGTCATCAGTGCGGACGCCCGGGTCATTGGAGGAGGGAATGCCCAATGAGCAAACCAGCAGCTTCGGGAGCAAGCAGGGCTGCTTCTAATAAGCCACCTACTGCGAGGACTTTCAACATGACAGTCCAGGATGCTATGAAAGATTCAGATGTGATAGCAGGTACCCTTTCTCTAAATTCAGTCAGTGCAAATGTTTTATTTGATTCGGGAGCAACTAAATCTTTTATATCAAAGGACCTTGCACGTAAGTTAAGACTTAAGGCTGAACCCTTGATAGAACCCTTACAAATAGAAATAGCCAATCATGAAATTATTCCTGTTAACCAGATTCACCCCGCCTGTGAGATAGGCATAGGGGAGCAATCTTTTAGTGTTGATCTGATTCCTTTTAAATTAAGGGAGTTTGATGTAATTTTGGGAATGGACTGGCTATCTAGCAATGATGCTCAGATAGACTGTAAAGGGAAGAAAGTTAAGTTAAATATCCCCGGGAAGAAAGAAGTTATATTTAGAGGAAAGAGGCAGACGCAGAAATTTTTGACCATGTGTAACACCCCCAGATCCGGGGTCGGGGATCCGGGTTGTCACGGTCTTTCTTTCCACAATATCACTTCACTTAATTAATAAAAATAACCTTATGCTGTGACCCCACACTAACACACACCACAACCCGTTATAGTCTCAGAGATGAAATTGAAATAAGTACAAGTCTTTGAATCCACAATTTAAAATTATTACAACCCAAAATGATTACTTGATAAATTACAGTTAATTGCCATTATCTGCCACAAGTTATAATTATACATAATTTGATTCTCAAAAGTAGATGGTCTGAACTACAATGGATCTACCTCTGCAGCTATAGCAGCTACAACATCATCGGGAAGACGCGGGACGCTTCCCACGCGCTTGCGCTGGGTCTGCTGGAGTCTGGCCATCTCTCCTAACTGTTGTTGTGTGATGAAGAAATAAAACAAGAGTGAGCCTTACAGCTCGCAAGATAATATATATAGTGATAACAATAATATAAGTATCTAAATGGATACTTATTAGAATCTTTATCGTGCGTAAGATAATTACTTACTAGATATAAGTAAAAACAAGAAATGAAGTTACCAAATACTTCACTACACTTATATCATCTATAAAGCTACTTGAACTACCACTGTTCAAAGTATAAAGAGTTTTAAGAAAAACATCCCATAGATGAGACCACAAGTTAAGACTTGAATAGATTCAATCTTTGAAATATTATTGAATGAAAAAGTTATGAGATACTTTATTTAGTCCCGATATATATATCCACATATATATATCCCGAAAACATTTCCTGGAACCTCTGTTATGTAAAGTATGAACAGAGTTTGAAACATCCAATGAATTTTGGAAAGGAAAAGAATTTTGGCATAAACCAGATATCTTGCTGATCAGGCAAAGATACCCATTAGTAACCTTTTCTACTAGTAGATGGACGAATTCCCCACTGGTCATCACCCTGGTCATAATTAGGACCTTATGCTGGACTGCCACTCAGCCACTTATGCATTTGATGGACTCCCACTGAGCCACTTACACTATCATGGACGCCCACTGCGCCCATGTTGCTTATGCCGACTCAATAGATGGACTTACTTCCCGAACGTTGGGTAAGTAATCAATTCATTTACCAAAACTGCAACCTTGTTGCGAATATAAAATACACCACAGAGCCGGATTCCCCAGGTTTTGAACGAGTATTTAAATCCCCTTTAAAAGGAAGATCTTAAATATAAAAATGAGTTTTGGGATCCGCTCTAACTTTTAAAAATCATTTTGAAGACTCGAAAACACTTTAAAGAGTGTTTGAAGTAAGGCTGATTTAATGAAGTAAATCAGTCCCCAGAATATTTAGAAAATGACTGAATATTATTATTTTAAATAATATTCCCATAAAGAATAATCTATATAAAAATAATTGAAGTAGAAATATTAAAACTTATACTTGAAACGAGTATTAAATAACCCAAGATATACTTATATGAAAGTATTATCTTTATTTGAATAATCGAAAATAAGTTTGATTATTAACACTTACTCTTTAATAAAATAAAGAATATATTACAGCACATAATCGGAGTCATAGATCCTCAAATGAATATTCAATAAATAAAATAAAGAGTCATAAGCCCTCGAATGAATATTCAAATAATATTCAGATAAATAAATAAAAGGAGTCATACGCCTTCGAATAATATTCGAAATAATATTCAATAATAAAATAAAGTTTAAAGTTATCGAATAAACCTTATTCGATTAATAGTTTGGAAAACTATAACCATATATATATATAAATATATAAATATATAAATATATATATATCCATATCCATATATAGAAAATCTACTCGGAATCCTCGACTCCCGGTTTTTGAAAATATTTTTACCTTTGGGTCCCTATACTAAGGGTATACACAAGTTACCGCTATCCTCTAGCATAGGTATTATCCAATGAACCAACAGATATATATTTCAAGAATCTGAAACAGGCATGCATATATACCATATCACATGCTACAATATATCCCAAAAATTTGCTAAATAACCAATATGCATTTATCGCAAGATCATGCATATACAAATGTATACATCACAACAACAGTATATCGGATAGAATACTTGCCTGAGCGACTTGGGGGTGAGAAAGGCTCGGGACGAGTCTGATAACCTATAAACAACAAGTAAGTTGGAATTAAACCAAAATCACTTGTAAATCTATGCTTTAACTAACTTAGACTCTAATGCTAGTTTTGCGCTCACCGATTCGCTTAAGTCACTCGGGTACCCTCGGCTCCATCATTTTTAATAATTTAACCTTTACGAGTTTTAAAGCGATTCCTTCGCGAATGTCTTACCAACTGCCTAACACACTTACCATAAATGTTTCACACATTAATTAACCCTTTTTGGTCTTTAACCTACATTCCAAAGTAAGGCGAGGGAAAAAGTTTCGTTCGCGAAACGCCGTTACTTGAAACGGTCGTTTCTCCTAAACCGTAAATCGGAATCGAACGAACTACATATCAAAACGAAGCTCGTAACATGAGCTATCTAAACATGGCAGTGGTCACAATCTAGCAGGGGGTCCTCGGGCCCTAATGCTATGCACAAAAACAGTCCAAAGAAAATCGGACGTTACGACGGCTATGTTTACGCGATTTCCAAATTTTAACCCATTCACAAACAACCCAAATCAACCTCAAATCCAACATACAACCAACCTCCATCCTTATCACATCATAACCACCCCAACCAATTCAATTTAATCTTTCATACTTATGCTTAAACTTAACTTTAATCATTCTTAAGTTCTTTTAAATCAAAACCACAATAATTACCATTCCATTCACTACCATACCAAATCTCAAACTCTAAATCATAACAACAAGATACAATATCAACCCACTACTCAAAATTATCTTATAATATATAGGAATCTAGGGTTAGGAGATGGTATACCTTCCTTGAAGTGGTGGGTGGAGCTAGGAAGCCTTAAGAAGCTTGGAGAAGTTTTAAGAAAGCTTGGATCTTCAAGAAAACAAGACAAACTTCAAGTTAAAAATCTTGAAAACACTATTCATTGTCTTCTTCATTGATTAAATGAAGAAGTTTGAGAAAGAATTAATGGCTTAAACTCATGATATAGCCATAACTAAGCATGAAGATGATTAGGGAATTTTCTTACCAATTTAGGAAGCTTTGATCTTTGATTTTGAAAAATCTATGCCTTGAAAATGCTAAAAAGCCGAGAGCAAGATGAACTCATGCCTTGGTTGTTTTTGATTTTTGATGAAATGATTTTGCTAGCTTGGTTGGCTTGGTTTTTTTGTATTTGATTTAGCAAATTACTACCTTGCCCTTGAATTTGTGTGGTTCTTATTCAACCACACCTCCTTCCTTCCCATGTCATGCTTACCTCATCCTCATGATGTCATCCTTCCTTCCTTGTCTTCTTTCTATTGGTTGGATGACATCATTCCCATTAATCCCTTTGATTAACTTCCTAATCGTTTGCCTAATGACCGCTGATCTGTTATACGGTTCGCTTAACTTTCGTTCTCGTTTATCGTGTGAAGGATCATACCCGGGATCTTATTACTTAGGTTCCCTTAACCTTTCTCAATACATTATATTCCTTTTTATGATCCTCTATTATAATCCTTTAATTTAAATCCTTTTTATCCTGTTACCTTATACTCAATTCTCTCCGTACCTTGTGGATTTCCGGGAAAAACCAAAGTGTTCGGAATTGGATTCTGACGATATTTACATACACTTATATACTTCATAGAGTACTAATAAAATCCCAGAATATCCATAACAGAACCCCTACATAGTGTGGCGTGAAAAGTTTTCTCATTCAGCTAAAACACTATTCACAAGGGTTACAAAAAGTTGAAAAATTTTGGGGTTATTACACCATGGCCCAGGCCAAAAGGATGCTACGAAAAGGAAGTGAGGCCTACCTAGCCTATGTGGTGGACACGCAGAAGGAGGTGCCCAACTTACAAGATATTCCAGTAGTCAACGAATTTGATGATGTATTCCCACAAGACCTTCCGGGATTACCACCCGATAGAGTGATTGAATTTGCTATTGAGTTGGCCCCAGGAACGGCGCCAGTTTCAAAAGCACCTTACCGGTTAGCCCCGTTAGAAATGAAGGAATTAGCTATCCAATTGCAGGAACTCTTGGATAAGGGTATGATAAGACCCAGTGTGTCTCCATGGGGAGCACCAGTTTTATTTGTTAAGAAGAAGGATGGGAGCATGAGGTTGTGCATAGACTATCGAGAGTTGAACAAGCTAACCATAAAGAACAGGTACCCATTACCTAGAATAGATGATCTGTTCGACCAGCTAAAGGATGCTGTTTATTTTTCCAAGATTGACCTGAGAACTGGATATCACCAACTAAAGATTAAACCTGAAGATGTTTCCAAGACAGCGTTCCGTACCAGGTATGGGCATTATGAGTTCTTGGTAATGTCCTTTGGATTAACCAACGCCCCAGCGGCTTTCATGGATTTAATGAATAGAGTATTTAAGAAGTACTTGGACAAGTGTGTGATAGTTTTTATCGATGATATTTTGATCTACTCAAGGACTGAGGCAGAACATGCAGAGCATTTGAGGATAGCTCTAGGAATACTCAGAGAGGAGCAGTTATATGCCAAATTCTCGAAGTGTGAATTCTGGCGGAATGAAGTACAGTTTTTAGGACATGTGATCAATAAAGAAGGAGTATTGGTCGACCCCTCCAAGATAGAGGCGGTCTCAAATTGGGAAAGGCCAACCAGACCCACAGAGGTAAGGAGTTTCATAGGATTGGCCGGCTACTATCGTAGATTTGTACAGGACTTTGCGAAGATCGCAGCCCCTTTGACACGACTTACTCGTAAGACAGAGAAGTTTGAATGGACGGAGAAATGCGAGAACAGTTTTCAGGAATTAAAGAAAAAGTTGATAACGGCTCCGGTGTTGGCATTACCGGACGGAAAAGGAGATTTTGTGATATATAGTGACGCGTCGCACAAAGGATTAGGATGTGTGCTTATGCTGCACGGTAAAGTTATTGCGTATGCGTCGAGACAATTGAAGGAATACGAGGTTAGATATCCTACTCATGACCTTGAGCTCGCGGCAATAGTATTTGCTTTAAAAATTTGGAGGCACTATTTGTATGGAGAGAAGTGCGAGATTTTCACAGACCATAAGAGCCTCAAGTACATATTTACGCAGAAAGAGCTCAACATGCGCCAGAGGAGATGGTTAGAACTAATCAAGGACTATGATTGTGAGATTCTCTATCCTCCAGGGAAAGCCAATGTGGTGGCTGATGCCCTTAGTAGAAAGGAAAGACTCAGAATGATAACGACTTCGGAAGAGTTGATAAGGGATTTTAAGAGAATGGAAATAGAAGTAAAGGTAACCGGAACCAGAACTGAAAAGCTTTTTGAGATCTCAATGCAGCCAGAGTTATTGGAAAAGATCAGATTGTGCCAGGAGAAAATAATGAATGAAGGCAGAGAGTCAATGACTGGAGAGGAGATCCATACTGAGAAAGATGATAAAGGGATAATGAGGTACTCCTACCGAATTTGGGTTCCGAATGTTCAAGAACTTAAAGATGAGATTTTGGATTAAAGCCATAGTTCAAGGTATTCCATTCACCCGGGAAGTACCAAGATGTATAGGGATTTGAAGGAATATTACTGGTGGCCCAACATGAAGAGGGACGTAGCAGAATGGGTAAACAAGTGTTTGACTTGCCAAAGAGTAAAGGCAGAGCACCAGAGACCCAGTGGACTTTTGCGACCCCTGGAGATTCCTGAATGGAAATGGGAACAGATAACGATGGATTTTGTTGTAGGCTTGCCAAGGACGAAAGCCAATCACGACGCCATATGGGTAATTATAGACCGACTGACAAAGTCAGCTCATTTCATTCCTATCAATGAGAGATACACAGTCTGTAACACCCCCAAATCCGGGGTCGGGGATCCGGGTTGTCACGAGTTCCATTTCCCTTATTATCACCCAATCTTAATAATTACTCAACTACTCTGTACTGTGACCCCACAATAAAAACACACACCACACGTTATAGTCTCAGAGATGAACATCCAAAAATAATCACAAGTCGTTTTATTCCACAATTATATGTCAATACACCTTAAAAAGGTTTCTGAATAGATTTACATTTCATTGCCATTATTACAATTCATAAATATACATAAATCTGGTACATCAAAAGTTGAAGCCTAGTCTATTGGTAGTTCCCTACCTCACCTACAGTGACTTCAATGCCTATAGGAAGCTGCGGAACGCTTCCTATCCGCTCGCGAATTGGGAGCTTGGTCCTGTTCATCTTATCTATCTGATGTTGTGTGATGAAAGAAGAAAGCAAGGGTGAGCAGCAAGCCCACCAAAATAATATGTATAAAGATTAACAATATATGAGCCTACTCATAATACTCATGAAAGTCTTGGTCAAAAGAAATGAACCAAGTTGATAACTTAATGCGATGAAGTCGCAAAATATTCAGTATATATATATATACATATATACTTTTCAAAATATTGGAAGTCCTCTTCCATGCATAATATACACAAAGTCCCAGTGTATAACTGTATATAAAAAAAATATCGTCGCAAGGTGATCTCATATATCTAACCTTGTGTAACACCCCCAGATCCGGGGTCGGGGATCCGGGTCGTCACGGTCTTTCTTTCCACAATATCACTTCACTTAATTAATAAATAACCTTATGCTGTGACCCCACACTAACACACACCACAACCCGTTATAGTCTCAGAGATGAAATTTAAATAAGTACAAGTCTTTGAATCCACAATTTAAAAGTTATTACAACCCAAAATGATTACTTGATAAATTTACAGTTAATTGCCATTATCTGCCACAAGTTATAATTATACATAATTGATTCTCAAAAGTAGATGGTCTGATCTACAATAGATCTACCTCTGCAGCTATAGCAGCTACAACATCAACGGGAAGACACATGACGCTTCCCACGCGCTTGCGCTGGGTCTGCTGGAGTCTGGCCATCTTTCCTAACTGTTGTTGTGTGATGAAGAAATAAAGCAAGGGTGAGCAGCAAGCCCACCAAAATAATATGTATAATGATTTACAATATATGAGCCTACTCATAATACTCATGAAAGTCTTGGTCAAAAGAAATGAACCAAGTTGATATCTTAATGCGATGAAGTCGCAAAATATTCAGTATATATATATATATACATATATACTTTTCAAAATATTGGAAGTCCTCTTCCATGCATAATACACCCAGAATTCCAGTGTATAACTGTATAAAAATATCGTTGCAAGGTGATCTCATATATCTAACCTTGTCTCAACGTTTTTCTGAAAATCTTTGTCATGCATAAGATAATCATTTACTAGATATAAGTTTAAAAGATGAAGTTACAAAATACTCCAATATACTTATATCTTTTCCAAATACTACTTGAACTACCACCATTCAAGTTATAATTAGTTTCCAAAGTTCATCACATAGACGAGACTACAAGATAATACTTGAATAGATTCAACCTTTAAAATATCATCAAAATAAAATGAAGTTATGAGATACTTCATTTGATGCAAACATTATTTTGAAAACTTGACCCTGCCAACACTCAACAATCGCCCAACCGTAGCCTTTCTATCGAAGTGCTTTGGGTAGTGTTGCAGAAATATCCAATTGGATGATGAACTCATTACGGGAGTTTACCGCGCCAGGAAGACCACTTACGATGATCAGTCGTAGTAGTACAACCCCACCATTTTCTACATGTAGAGGAGAACCTGTCGGATTTACTTGTCAACCGAACACTGAACTCCTAAGGAATGGACCGCCTTAGCGGAACTTCCAGGCCATTTGGGCCAATATAATAAGGCTGGGCCGGCGCTACTCGACCACTTACGCCACTCCTAGTTCAGATGAAATCCATGACTCTGAAACATAAAGCTCGTTTCCCCCTTTCCCCAAGTAGAAACTTGTTGATACGGCTCCACCAAGAAGTCGTACCTAGTTGGAAAGGAAAACTCACCGATATTTCCCAGGCGATGCCTGTTAATGGATTAACTTGTTCCAAGAATTTTACTTCCCGAATATTGGGTAAGTAATCAAAAACTCTTTTACCAAGACAGCAACCTTGTTGCGAATATAAAACACACCACCGAGCCGGATTCCCCAGGTTTTGAGCGAGTATTTAAATCCCCTTTTTAAAAGGAAGATCTTAAATATAAAAATAGTTTTGGGATCCGCTCTAACTTTTGAAAATCATTTTAAAGACTCGAAAACACTTTAAAGAGTGTTTGGAGTAAAACTGATTTAATGAAGTAAATCAGTCCCCAGAATATTTAGAAAATGTCTGAATATTATTATTTAAATAATATTCCCATAAAAGATAATCTTTATAAAATAATTGAAGTAGAAGTATTAAAACTTATACTTGAAATGAATAGCAAATAATCAAAGATATACTTATACGAAAGTAATATCTTTATTTGAATAATCAAAAATAAGTTTGATTATCGACACCTTATTCTTTAATAAAATAAAGAATATATCTCAGCAAATAATCGGAGTCATAGATCCTCAAATGAATATTCAAATAATATTCAATAAATAAAATAAGCTGAGTCATAATACCTCGAATGAATATTATAAATAATATTCATTAAATAAAATAAAGGAGTCATACATCCTCAAATGAATATTCAAATAATATTCAATAAATAATGTAAAGGAGTCATACGCCTTCGAATAATATTTGAAATAATATTCAATAATAAAATAAAGTTAAAGTTATCGAATAAACCTTATTCGATTAATAGTTTTAAAAACTATATCCAT
Organism: Apium graveolens; assembly: GCF_009905375.1. Taxonomy (NCBI): domain Eukaryota; kingdom Viridiplantae; phylum Streptophyta; class Magnoliopsida; order Apiales; family Apiaceae; genus Apium; species Apium graveolens. Next base: position 41,073 of record NW_027418004.1, read on the forward strand.
ATATATATATATATAAATAAATATATATATATATATACTCGGGAACATCGACTCCCGGTTTAGAAATATGTTCACCTTTTATCCCCTATACTAAGGGTATACGCAACTACTTGCTTATTTCTAGCATAGGTATTATGCAACTATAAGCATTGAAATCAACAGATAGATAACCAGATTACGAAACAGACATGCATATATACCATATTAGCATGCTCCAATATATCGCAAAATTTGCTAATAACAATCATGCAATATCACAAGATAATGCATATACATATATTTACATCACAACAACAGTATAACGGGTAGAAAACTTGCCTGAGCGACTGGGGTTACGAATGGCTCGGGACGAGTCTGGTAACCTATAAACAACAAGTAAGTTGGAATTAAACCAAAATCACTTGTAAATCTATACTTTAACTAACTTAGACTCTAACGCTTGTTTTGCGCTCACTGATTCGCTTAAGCCACTCGGGTACCCTCGGCTCCACCATTTTTAATAATTTAACCTTTACGAGTTTTAAAGCGATTCCTTCGCGAGTGTCTTACCAACTGCCTAACACACTTACCATAAATGTTTCATACATTAATTAACCCTTTTTGGTCTTTAATCTATGTTTCAAAGTAAGGCGAGGGAAAAAGTTTCGTTCGCGAAACGCCGTTACTTGAAACGGTCGTTTCTCCTAAACCGTGCATCGGAATCGAGCAAACTACATATCAAAACGAAGCTCGTAACATGAGCTATCTAATCATGGCAGTGGTCAATATCTAGCAGGGGGTTCTCGGGTCCTAATGTTATGCACAAAAACAGTCTAAAGAAAATCGGACGTTACGACGGCTATGTTTACGCGTTTTCCCAATTTTAAACCATTTAATACCAACCACAAATCAACCCCAAATCAATCATACAACCAATATCTCTCCAAACCACATCATAACAGCCCCAAAAAATCCACATTAACCATTTATACTTATTCCTCACATGAACTAAAAGCTTTACTTAGGTTCTTTAACTAATTACCAAGATTTACAACTCCAACAATGCAACAAAACCAACTAATCTCTACAAACTCAACCAAACTTCAACCAATCAAGCATCATGCTTCACATATTCTATATCAAACACATTCAATCCTAATTACTCAAAACTAAAGCTAGGGTTTGTAGTTTATACCTTCCTTGGAGAGTGGAGAATCAAGAGAATGGCTTGGAATCACCTTTAAAGCCCTTATCCAAGCTTAATCTAAACAAAACTTCAAGAACACAAATTTTAGTTCTTGAAAACACTATTCACCATCTTCTTTCATGATTTATAGAAAAAGATTGGCTTGGAATTAGAAGCTTAAATTTATAGGAAGTATGTAACTATCCATGGGGAAGCTTAGATAATTACCTTGCTAAATAGTAAGTGGAGGAGCTTGGACTTTCATTTTTTAAGAAAAAACCCGAGAGCTTGAAGAAGAAGAAGAGATATTTTTGTGTTTTGCTTGGTGAAATGAAATGATTTGCTTGGTTGGTTGATTTTTGTTGTTTGCTTTAGTGAATTACCTAGTTGCCCTTGGTTTTGTGTGGTTAAAAAGTCACCACATCTCCTTCCTCCCCATGTCATGCTTGTGTCATCCTCATGATGTCATCCTCCCTTCCTTGTCCTCTTTCTATTGGTTGGATGACATCATTCCCACTAATCCCTTTGATTAACTTCCTAATCGTTTGCCTAATGACTGCTGATCTGTTATACGGTTCGCTTAACTTTCGTTTTCGTTTATCGTTTGAGGGATCATACCCGGGATCTTATTACTTAGGTTCCCTTAACCTTTCTCAATATATTATATTCCTTTTATGATCCTCTCCTATAATCCTTTAATTTAAATCCTTTTTATCCTGTTACCTTTTCTCAAATCTTTCCGTATCTAGTGTATTTCCGGGAAAAATCAAAGTGTTCGGATTTGGATTCTGACGATCTTTACATACACTTATATCCCATATAAAGTACTAATAAAATCTCAGAATATCCATATCAGAACTCCTACATAGTGTGACATGAAAAGTTTTCTCATTCAGCAAAAACACTATTCATAAGGGTTTCAAAAATTTCCCAAAAATTGGGGTTATTACAGTCTCCCCTCCTTAAAAGGATTCCGTCCCGGAATCGGATAGAAATAAATAGGGATACTTTCTTAGTATTGCACTTTCTAACTCTCAAGTCAATTTTCCCACATTGTGGTTCTACCATCAAACTCTTACTAGTTTGATAACCCTTCTCCTAAGCACTCGTTCCTTTTCACTCTATAACCCTTTCTGGTTGCTCCATATAGGTTACGCCGGGTTGCATATCTATGCGCTCATATGCCTCTATTTATCTAGCATCTGAATTACACTTCCTTAACATTGATACGTGAAACGCGTTATGACTAGCTACATGTTCTGGGTTAGGGCTAGCTCATATGCTAACTTCCCAAACGTCTTAATATATCCAAGGGTCCAACAAATTGTAGACTTAGCTTTCCTTTCTTTCCGAACCTCATCAATCCTTTCCAAGGGATACCTATAACATTACTAGGTCCCCTATTTCATACTCTTTATCCTTTCATGTCAAATCAACATACTTATCATGACCATCTTGGGCTACTACCAGCCGTCCTCTGATTAGATCTATCATATCCTTGGTCCTTTGGACTACTGCGGGTCCGAGCATCTTGCACTCTACAACTTCATCCTAACATAAGGGAGATCGACATTGTCTTCCCTCAATGATCTCATAAGGCGACATCTCGATAATGACATATGATCTATTGTCGTAAGATAACTCAATCCGAATTAAGTGATCATTCCAAATTCTTTCAAGTCTATTGCACAGACTCTCATTATTGCTTTTAACATTAGAGCTTCTGCTTCTCAATACCCATTCTTTTCCAGTTCGTAATCGCTACTACCTTCCGTTCCTAATATTATACTGGTTATACTTTTGCTCGTTAGCGTTCTATAACCTTTTAATAACCACGTCAACCTTAGTATCACGAATATGTTCCCATTCCGCATACTACCACCACTTTATTACTCCTTTTTCAGTTGCTTCTATTTTCCAAAATTTGATCAATCAAATAGAAGTAAAGGAATTTGTTGAGAGATCACTATGATCATGAACACTTGTTATATCGCATAGTTAGTACAGAAGGTGGCCAGCCTTTAGTACTTGACAAACAACTAAACAATAGATGGTATCCTACTAGGCTTCTATCACAAAGATAGATAGTCATTCGGCAATACCTCCCCTTCTGGAAGGGTTGTTCTTCTCAGCTTACTTGAAATGAAAGAAGAGAAAAGAACGAACTGAAGAGAATTGTATATATGTAAAAAAAATATTGCCATAAAATATCTGGCTTGGAATCTACCTCTGAACTATAGAGGTTTGTCATAGAGAACACAAACATATATGTATTTATATCCACATCAAGTATTATAGCATCGAATTTCACATGCCTAAATATTTTTGCTATCCCGTCCATCATTCTATGGACCCATGTCTTCCTTCGAGCTTATACACAATCACCTTTGAACTCCCTCGACATCGAAATTCGAATCTGGGATCTCATTCTATACTCATCGTTACTCGAATTCTATGCTTTGCACCGCAAACCTTCCTCGTATAATAATACGACTCTCTATTGATATAGAAAGAATAATAATTCACTAGGTAGATACTCTACTTAATTAGTCCTATCAATGATAGCTTATACACTACCACGACCCGATTAGTGGTACTCAATCTCAACACCCCATTCCAATACAACTCTCACGTTGTAATCAGCTCATTACTCGCAGAATCATTGCTTCCTTACTATGGTCCACCACTGACCTACTGTAGTCATTCATTTTCCATGAAGTCTTAATAGCTAACCATACGGAGTCCATACATCTCGTATCAAATCTTCTAAGGAGGTAACATAGTCACCATTCAGGATTCATGGAGTACACTCCTGATTCTGACATACATACATGACATGAAGCAGATAAAATTTGCAGAAGAGTTTCGCTCAAAGCAACGATAGCAGGTTAATACCATTCTTAATCATACGCCCTAAATAGAAGAATTAACTCAAGGGTTCATCTAGTCCTTTTTGAAACATGGTCCTGGCTTATCTCAAGATAGGACCTTCTAAGATAGATAGCCCGTTCATGGCGATTACACGAATTAAACATTTACCAACTACTATTACGGTTGGGTATTGCACAGTCATCAGAAGGAATGTCATTCTTCCAAACCTAATTCAACCTTCACATTTTAACCATCATCACTGTATTCTTTTGGCACCACGCGCCTATAATTATCCACTTACCTTTAAAGTGTCGGCCACCTCTTTGGCCTTCTGATAGTAAAATGCCTTACAGTCAATGTCATTTTAACCACCTCCAAAAAATTTTCTATTATTCCGATCACTGCTTGAGTGAAGATGTTTTCCTTAAAATCAGATGGGAAAAAAATATCACCATTTTTCCATA
>NW_027418005.1:0-32161 GCF_009905375.1 Apium graveolens
ATCAGAAGATAATCAAACTTAAGTGCTGAAGGACAATCAGATAAGGACAGTAGCTGATTAAAGGAAAGAAGATCGAGATAAACATAAGAAGAGATATGCATGAGAAGGAATTCCGTGAAGAATGGAATACTTGGAAGAAAAGCTATTGATTGATATATTTTAGGAAGCAGAATTATATTCCATATCAATTATGCGATTATCTTGTAACTGTGTAGTATATAACACAGACATAGGGTTTACCACTATAAGTGTATCATTATTAGAAAGATTATTTATTGTAACCCTAGCAGCTCTCGTGATATTTGTTCATCACTGAGAGGTAACAGGTTCCTACTGTAACAGAGTTTATTATTTCAATAAAGTTTGTTTTCTGTTACTTAAGATCTTAAAGTTCGATTTGAGTGTACTATACACTGTATTCACCCCCTCTACAGTGTGTGTGTGTGACCTAACAATTGGTATCAGAGCCTATCTGTTAACGTACATACAGTTAAAGATCCAAACACAATCATGTCGGACACAGAAACTCCAACTAAGCCTACCATAACTGAGGAACCACCAAAGACACAAATTCAGAGTCGGTATGAGACCATCAGAGTCCCCATACCGAGACCATCTGAATATCCCATATGGAAGGTAAGGATGACCATGTTCCTGGAAGCAACAGATCCAGAATACCTGGATAGAATCAAGGAAGGTCCTCACAAACCAACCAAACTCGTTGTTGCAGTTGCAGGTGAAGCAGCAACGACCGTACCAAGGAGAAGAGTGATTATACTGCTGAGGACATAGCATCAATTGCTAAGGATGCTAAGGTACGACACTTACTGCATAGTGCCATTGATAATGTAATGTCAAACAGGGTAATCAACTGCAAGACTGCTAAGGAGATATGGGATGCTCTGGAAACAAGGTGTCAGGGAACTGACACAATTAAGAAGAACAGGAAGACAATACTCACTCAAGAGTATGAACACTTTGACTCAAAGACTAATGAGTCATTGAATGATTATATGATAGATTTGTCAAACTTTTGAATGATTTGTCATTGGTTGATAAAGAGTTTGATCTTGAAGATTCAAACCTTAAGTTCCTGTTAGCTCTTCTGAATGCTGGGATTTGAAGGCAACGACAATAAGAGACAATTACAATCTTGATGAAACAACTCTTGACGAAATCTATGGAATTGCTCAAGACTCATGAGCTGGAGACGGAACAAAGAAGCAAGAGAAAAGGAGGAAAGTCAAGGACAGTTGCTCTTAAGGCGAAGAAGAATTCCCAAATCAGCTTCCTCAAAGAAAGACAAGGGTAAAGCTCTTTTCATAAAGTCTGATACTGAGTCATCAAGTTCTGAGAGTGATGATGACTCAGATTCTGAAAGCTTGCCTGAGACTGATGCTGATGAGGAGATGATAAAGCTGCGTGCTCTTATGGTGAAAGGAATCACAAAGATTGCATACAGGAAGTTCAGGAAGGGAAAGAAGTTTTCCAGGAAAAGCATAAGTTCTGATAAGAAGAATTTCAGAAGATCTGAAGGCAGAGGAGGAAAGTCTGATAGAGGAGATTACACCAATGTTAAATGCTATAACTGTGGTGAGAAAGGCCACATATCTCCTGACTGCAAGAAGGTAAAGGGTGACAGAGGCAAGGCTCTTGTCACAAAGCAGAAAAGCTGGACAGACACTTCAGACTCTGAAAGTGAGGAGAACTATGCATTGATGGCAAATGCTGATAAAGAAAGTGCTGAGAGCAGTTCTGAAGCTGCTGAAACAAAGGTACCTCAGACTACTTATGCTTTTCATACTGATGATATTAATGAGTTGAGAAGATATCTTAAAACCATGTTTGTTAGTTATAGAGATCAAACCTTAACATGTGAAAGATTAACTTCTGAAAATCTTGCTTTTAAGAAAAGAAATGATTTCTTAGAAAAGAGTTAGTTATATTCCATAAAACTCAGAAGGATAGAGATGATGCTTTTTATGTTAGGGATGAAGTGCTAAAAATGAATGAATCTCTAAAAACTGAGTTAGAAAAGGAAAGAGAGATAATCAGGACTTGGACTAACTCTGGCAGAACAACTCAAATTTGCTAAGTAGTGAAAATTGGAAAGAGGGCTTAGGTTATGGAGAGAATAAGAATGATAAAGGAACTGAAGAAATTAAGCCTGTTGTTAAGCAAAAGCCAAGTTAAAACCTGTTAAGTTTGTAACTGTAAAGTCTGATAATGAGAAATCAGAAGTTAAAGAGGAATTAACTTCTGACAAACTAAAACAGGAAAAGACAGTTGAAGTAAACATAGGCTTAATGACAAAGAAGCAGCTTAAGCATAAGCTGAAAGATGTCAAGAATGCAAACAAGGTAAAATCACCTAGGAAAAATAGGAATGGAAAGGAAGGTGTGAATAAAAGCAATGATTATAAACCTGTTCCTGATGCTCCTAGGAAAACATGTCATAACTGTGGAAGTTCTAACCATCTGGCTTCTTTTTGCAGGAAAAATAAGAATATTAACTCCTTACCTTCAAAATCAAGAGTTAAGAGTCAGTCTGTTAGATACAAACCACAAAATCCTTGTTTTCATTGTGGTAGTTTATAGCATTCCATTTATACTTGTAAGGAATATCATAGTTTGTACTATGATTATTATCAAATAAAACCTTCTTTGAAGAAAGTTTCCATTGTTCCTTCTAGTGTAAATTCTGATTCAAAGTCTGATAGTGTAAATTCTGATAAGAAAAATGTTAACATAAACTCTGATGCTAAATCCGCTGCAAATGTTAACAAACTTAATAAGGCCAAAGGATCCAAGCAAGTCTGGATCCTTAAAACTAATAATTAGTGGTCTTTGTGATTGCAGGGCAACAGGAAAAATATTCTAGTTCTGGACAGTGGATGTTCAGGACATATGACTGGAAATAAGGCCCTGCTATCAGACTTTATGGAGAAAGCTGGCCCAAGTGTTTCTTATGGAGATGGCAACATTGGAAAAACATTGGGATATGGCAATATCAATCTTGGAAATGTCATAATTAAACAAGTAGCTCTGGTCTCAGGACTTAAACACAACCTACTGAGTATAAGTCAAATCTGTGACAGAGGTTATCATGTTGATTTCTTTGAAGAACACTGTGAAGTTGTGAGTAAATCTAAAGGCAAAGTTGTTCTGAAAGGATACAGACGTGGTAACATTTATGAAGCTAAGCTTTCAACAAGTACTGATGGTTCTGCAATCTGTCTGATAAGTAGAGCATCAATTGAAGAAAGCTGGAATTGGCATAAGAAACTCTCTCATTTAAATTTCAACAATATAAATGAACTGGTCAAGAAAGATCTTGTGAGAGGATTGCCAAACACAGTATTTGCTCCTGATGGTCTTTGTGATTCATGTCAGAAAGCCAAACAAAGAAAATCTTCATTCAAGAGCAAGACTGATTCATCAATTCTTGAGCCTTATCATCTTATACATGTTGATCTATTTGGTCCAGTAAATGTCATGTCTATTGCAAAGAAGAAGTATGCGTTGGTCATAGTGGATGAGTTCACCAGATACACATGGGTGTATTTCTTGCACACAAAAAGTGAAACTGCATCTATCTTGATTGATCATGTCAAACAGCTGGATAAAATGGTCAAAGATTCTGTGAAAATTTTAAGGAGTGATAATGGCACTGAGTTCAAGAATTTGATAATGGAAGAGTTCTGCAAAAGCCATGGAATAAAGCAGGAATTTTCTGCTCCTGGAACTCCACAGCAAAATGGAGTTGTTGAAAGGAAGAATAGAACTCTCATTGAAGCTGCACGTACAATGCTTGAAGAAGCAAAGCTTCCAACCTATTTCTGGGCTAAAGCTGTGCAGACTGCTTGTTTTACTCAAAATGCAACACTCATTAACAAGCATGGAAAAACACCATATGAGATGGTGAAGAAAAAGAAGCCAAATCTGAAATATTTTCATGTATTTGGATGCAAGTGTTTTGTTCTCAAGACTCATCCTGAACAGTTATCAAAGTTTGATCTAAAAGCTGATGAAGGAATCTTTGTTGGATATCCACTTTCCACAAAAGCCTTCAGAGTCTATAATTTGAGAACAAAAGTGGTCATGGAATCTATCAATGTCTCTTTTGATGACAAGAAGATCACTGGTCTTAAAGATTTCATTGACCATGATCAGCTGAGATTTGAAAATGAAGACTCATATTCTGATACTGAAAATCCTGACAGTCTAAGTCCTGATACTGCAAACTCTGATGGATTAAACTCTGATGTTATTGAAACTGTTGTGACTACGTTAAATGAAGATGCCCCTATGCAGGGGGAGCATACTCAAGATCCTACCACATCTCAAGAAACATCCGAACATGCATCTGGCTCTTCAAGTTCTGATTCGTCAAGTTCTGATAAGCCAAGTTCTGATAGTACTGAAAATCTAAATACTGAAGAATCCAACTCAGAGAGCATAGTTTTAGGGGGAGCATCAGAAAATGAAAATGAAGATAACATGGATCATGGGGGAGCATCCAGTTCTAGAGAAAACCTTCCATCTGCAAGGAAGTGGACAAAATCACATACACCTGATTTGATAATTGGAAATCCTGATGCAGGTGTCAGAACTAGAACAGGTACTTCAAATGAGTGTCTTTACAATTCTTTTCTCTCTCAGACTGATTGGGTGCAAGCAATGCAGGAAGAGTTGAATGAATTTGAAAGAAACAAAGTCTGGACCCTAGTACCAAGACCAAAGAATAGATCTGTTGTTGGTACAAAGTGGGTATTCAGAAACAAAACTGACAGTGATGGCATAATTACAAGGAATAAGGCAAGGCTGGTTGCAAAAGGATATTCTCAACAGGAGGGAATTGATTATGATGAAACATTTGCACCAGTTGCTAGGTTAGAAGCCATAAGGATATTTTTGACTTATGCTGCTCACAAAAAGTTTACTGTCTTTCAAATGGATGTGAAAAGTGCTTTTCTCAATGGAGAATTGGAGGAAGAGGTATATGTTGAACAACCTCCAGGTTTTGTAGATACCAAACATCCAGACTATGTCTACAGACTTGACAAAGCACTTTATGGACTTAAGCAAGCTCCTAGAGCATGGTATGAGACTTTAGCTCAGTTTCTTCTGGAAAGTGGATTCAACAGAGGGACAATAGACAAAATACTGTTCTACCTCAACCATAGAAAGGACTTACTTCTGGTCCAGATTTATGTTGATGATATCATTTTTGGATCTACAAATGACAAACTTTGCAAGAAGTTTGCCAAACTAATGCAGTCAAGATATCAGATGAGTATGATGGGGGAACTTAGCTATTTTCTGGGCCTTCAAGTCAAGCAGAATGAGGAAGGCACTTTTATTTGTCAAACCAAGTACACCAGAAACTTGCTAAAGAAATTTGGAATACAAGATTGTTCAAGTGCATCCACTCCAATGGCCACTGCAACAAAACTGGATAAGGATACCGGTAAATCAGTAGATATTACTGACTACAGAGGTATGATTGGCTCTCTACTCTATCTAACTGCTAGTAGACCTGATATCATGTATGCTACCTGTCTTTGTGCAAGATTTCAAGCAGATCCAAGAGAACCTCACTTAACAGCTGTAAAAAGAATCTTTAAGTATCTTAAAGGGACAGCTGCTCTGGGATTATGGTATCCTAGAGAATCAGATTTTAAACTAATAGGTTACTCAGATGCAGATTTTGCAGGTTGCAAAATTGACAGGAAAAACACAAGTGGAAGCTGCCAATTTCTTGGAGGCAGATTGGTTTCTTGGTACAGCAAGAAACAAAAGTCAATTTCCACATCAACTGCAGAAGCAGAGTATATTGCTGCAGGAAGCTGTTGTGCACAGATTCTTTGGATGAAGAATCAGTTACTGGATTATGGGTTAACATATTTCAAAATCCCTATTTACTGTAAAAATCAAAGTGCTATTGCTATGACAGGTAATCCAGTTCAACACTCAATGACAAAGCACATTAGCATCAGGTACCACTTCATCAGGGAACATGTGGATGAAGGTACAGTGGAATTGCATTTTGTTCCCACAGATCAACAACTAGCAGATATCTTCACAAAACCACTGTGTGAAGCTACTTTTACAAGATTGGTAAATGAACTTGGAATGGTTTCAGGTTCTTTCTCTAAATCTGCTTAGACTTGTTCTATGAATCAGACTTTATGCTCAGTATTTACAGAATTAATCTCATTGTATATTCTGTGCTTAATTGATAGATGTCTTTAAGTACTGACTGTTGTCTGATATATGTTTCTAAACTATGATAAGTGATATGTTTGTTCTAGTACCTATTCATTCCTATGAGGATAACTGTGCTAGATACTGACCTAGTAGTCTTCAATAAATAAAATGATTCCATGGAAGAAGTAATAATTTCAGTGGAAATCTTATGACACTAGCAAATTCTGATAACTGAGCTTAGTTAAGTTTACTTTTTATATCTTATTACTAAGTCACAAATTAGAATAATGCTACTCATCTGTTAAGTTCTGATACTAGTAAAACTGCTGAATGTACTAAGTGCTGATAAACCTCTCTTATCAAAAGAAAAAGCAAAAAGATCAAAGATTAAAATCAGGTACTCCTTTGAGATCTAGAGTAAAAATGTGGAAGGGACGACCCAAGTGCATTGCTGGTATTAAGTAAATATGCATCTGAAAAGCAAAAATATTTTCTTGGTGACTTTTCACACTCTATGATTACTGGAGAAATACTCTGACAATAGCATAAATTCTGATAAACAGTCGTGACTCACTTACACTGAGAAGCCACTGTAAAACAGAATTGCAAAAGATGCATAAAATTAGCACAAAACAGTTGAGGTGGACTCAAGCATAAACTCATTCTTCAGTAGGTTTCAGGACAATAACAGATCTTTAGCAAAATTTTAGTTATGCCTTATTTCTAAGATGTACTGAAGTGAATCAGACTTTACTCTTTGTCTGTTTTTAGCTTAATGCACACACTAATCACTCCATCTGAATGATGAAAATTTCTGTGGTGGTCTATGTTATTTTAGATAAACAGTCATTGTGTCATTATTGCAAAAATTCTGAGGACAAGTTCTCAGTTACACATTTTGATGATTAAGTTCTGACGTCTATAACTCAGAACTTGTATGAGTATTTACTAAGATGGGCATTCCTTTTTCGAGTGAAGAAATTATGTTCTGATGACTGTTAAGTTCTGGTATAGGTCTAAGTTCTGATTTCTCAGTCTAATCCTTTACTTGACTTATCTGTGAATAAAATTTGGTAATAGTCTCAGTTCGAACTAGAATATGTTGAAGTGGAAGAGTAATAGTCACTATGATTAGGATTAATGGTATTTGTCCTTGAACAGTCCACTGTTTCTTGTGTCTTGTGCGGTCTAGACCATGATTCCTCTTTCCAATGACTGTTATTCTTTTTCAAAGTCTAGGGAGACGAGGTAGAATTAATTCTACCTGTCAGCATTAAATATCTTTGCGTCTCTTGGCATTCTCTTGCCTATATAAGCAACCACTTCACATCAGTCTTTCCATCACATTCTTCTCACACACTTATCCTCCTTCTTCTATCAAAAACACAATGGTTCGATACAACATGTTTTTGAACAACCAAACCTTCACAATGGAGCTAAGTTGTGCCGACTGGCAGCAGGAGTGACATGTAACAGCCATTCCTGAGGAGATCTGGGATTCTGTCCCACAGGAGGTGCAAACTCACCTTCTATTCTTCTATATGGATTACCATCGCCATCTGGAGCGATTGGAGGAGGAAAGGCGGGAAGCTATCCGTCAGCAAGAGCGAATCATACGACTCGCCATCTTGTTCGTCGAAGATAGGAAGAGGAAGATGACTTAATCTTGTCTTCTTCCTGTTTTTCTTCATCATCAGCTTTGTCAGGCTTCTTAGCTAGGACTAAAGCTGTTGATGTTAGGATTAGAAGCTTAGGGAAAATCTTGTATAAGTATTGATGTAATTTCCATTTCATAAATGTATTGTCTTGATATATTAATGAAAATTGTTTTTACTTCAAGATTTTGTCTCTGAGTTATTTTATCTTGTGTTGATAAATCCTGATTGATATTCTGATGACCATTTAAATTTTGTTTTTAATTAAGTTCTGATTCATTTTCAGCACTTACTCATCTAAATTATCTTGGTCATTTTCATGTGATGTATTTTCAGAATATCAATGATGCAGTGAAAAATAATTCAATCAGTACTAATGGTTTAAATTTTGAATTAAAACTGTTTCTCTTGATTAATGGAACGGTTTTTCCTTGAAACTAGGCAACTGGGTAAGTAATGATTCCTGTTTTCTCGAGCCCAGTAACTGACCGTTATTACTGCATGTCTGACAGGTGTCCAACGGTAACATTTTTTTGTTCTGAGTATAAGTACAACAGAGAGAAGATTTCTTTAATCTTTTATTTTCTTTATACTTTATCTCTCTCCTTACTTTTACTCTCTTTCTCTTCTTTCTCACGTTGGTTTTTCATACAGACATTATCTCAAACACCTAACAGGCATCCTTGAAACTCAATATTTTTTTTTCACATGGCACCAAAGGATTTAATCATTGATGGAGCAAAGTTTGTTCCAAACAACTATGCTACAATTCTTGATCATGCTGAAGCTCCATCTGAATTGCACTTTGTGCAAGATCTGCTTGCACATAGTGAGGTTGGGTACGCCTTAACTCAGCCTGAATTATTTTCAAGTCAATAAGTTCTGAGGTTCTGGAGGACTGGAGTTTTTGATGATGGTGGTAACCGTGGAACTCCCAGTATTATCTTCCAAGTGGGTGATTCATCCTTTGTAGTCACTCCTGGTACAGTATGCAGGGCTTTACATCTTCCAGAGGATTGTACTTTCTCAGTTCCAGAGGACTCAGCCCTTCGGGAGTTAATGGCTGAATTGGGATATGAAAAGAGTCTGACGAAACTTGGACAGTTGAAACGGGCTAATATTAGAAGAGAATGGAGTTTCTTCTTTGATTGCATCACCAAAGCTTTTGGGAACAAATGTTCAAATTTTGATGATATCCCAATTCTGAGTCAGCACATAGGGTATGCTATTATCCATCAAACTCATTTTGATTTTGCAACTGAAATAATTGGTTTTATTGGGGATAGGATGACAGAGGATCGAGATGTTGTTTATTTTGCTAGATTCTGTCAACTTATTTACACTTACTGTACTGATGAACCTCATTTAGTCAGCACTCAAACCCCACCTTTTAAGGTTGCAAAACGATACTTTAATGACCTGATAAATGCTGATACTAAGAAGAAAGTGGTTAGACCATTACAGATTCCTAAGTCTGTAAAACAGATCCTGGTAAATGCTGATCCTGATACTTATAGATCTGTTTACTCTGATGTCCAACCACCTCCAACCACCCAAAATCCATCAACCTCAGTACCTACCTCTCATTCTACTCAACCTACCCTCAGAACTTATCTCAAATCCTATCTCTCCACTTCACAGACTGCTCAACCTTCTTCTTCAGCACCTACTGTGAAGCCTACATCCTCTAAGCCAAAGAGAACAAAGACTGTTCCTCAAACACCTCAAAAGAGGAGGAGAATTACTTTGAGAGATGAATCAGATTCTGAGGAACAGATTCCTTCTTCAGAACCTGTGGTGGTTGAAGCTGAGAAAGCGACTTCTCAGAAGGATTCTGAAATTAGGGGTTCTAGGCTTCTCAAGAGGCTTAGACGTATGATAGTTCCTGAAACTCCCAAGGAATCCAAATCAACAAGGAAGTACAAGAAACAGAGGGCACAAAGGCCAGTTTCAGATGATGAGGAGGAAGCAGCTAAGGAAGGGGATCAGGAATCTCTGATCTCACAAGGCAAGGAATTTGCTCCAGTCACTTCTTCTCCATCAACTCCATCTCAGGAAGCTGTATCTGACAAGGCTAACTCACCATCTGTGTCTCTTGTTGATCCAGGCACAAGTGCTGAAATTGATATTCAGAACTTGGTTGTGCCTGCAATTCTTTTCTTAGAAGCTCCAACAGCAAATAATCCTTCCACAACACCTGTTACTGATGCTGTTCAAACTCCAGAGTTATCAACAACACCTTCTCTGCATCAAGATGCTGATGATCAGATTTTAGGTGAGCATCAGGATATGGCTGTTGATCAGAACTTAGTATCAGATCAGCAATTAGAGGATGCTGAAGCCTCCATTGCTACTCACACTGTTGTCTTATCAGAAGATACTGATTCTTTAAGTTCTGATGCTGCAAATGTTGGAGATACTGGTGAAGCTGCTACAACTGTAGATGCTGATGAAGCAGGTCCTTCAGGACATACTCCTCCACTGACTCTTCCTAAGTCTGAACTGGTAAAGGAGTTTGTTATCAGGGATGCACCAGTGCCTTGGAGTGAAACTCCTGCAGGTCAGGAGTGGACTAAGGAATGGAACTCAGTTTCATGTGTTCCAAATGCTTTACATCTTGCTGAGCACTTGACTAAAGCTGATGAAATGTTACATTCTGATGATTTTAAAACCCAGCTTAGAGTCACTGTATTGAGTACTAAACATCTACAAGGTCTTCATTCCAATACTCATGCAGAGCTACACAAGATTCAGGAGAAATTTATCAAACAGGAACAAGTTTGGAAAATTGATAAGAAAAAGTTCTTTCAACCTACCATTGACAGGATTGCTTATATTGAGAAAACTCAAGAGAAACAACAAGCTCAGATTGATCAAATTCTGACAAATCAAGCTTCTCAGCAATCGCAACTTACTGAAATCCAGACCTCAGTGGAACTACTTATCTCTCTTTTATTACCTGCTGATGCCAAAAAGGGGGAGAAGGTCATTAAGTCCAAATGCAAAACCAACAAGACACTGCAAGGAAAGGATGATGGAAAAGATGACCAAGGAAACTCTGGAATGGGTAGTGGTCATAGTCAAGGTAGAAGGTTTACATCAAGACAAGCTAGTCACAGAACAAGTTCTGATACTGGGAAAAGAATAAGTTCTGCTGCTGGTAAAAGGATAAGTTCTGATGAACTTCTACATCTTGATGAGGAAATGTCAAGACAGTTATTTCTTCAAGAAAATCCAGGGATGGACTTGGAAAGTTTAAAGGAAGAAGAAGCCAGACTTAAATCAGAGAAAGTCACATCTAAATCTGAAGCTTCTGGTAAAAAGTTACTTCCAAAACTTAAAGGCATTGTGATCAAAGAAAGGACACATACTGAAGCAACATTGGCTAGATCACAACCACAGATAGATCCAAGATCTAAGGGTAAAGAAAAGGTTGGTGAACCTATTAAGGCTTATGTACCTCCTGAGGAAGAAGAAATTACTGATGGAAAAGATGATCTTGCTCTGACTTCAAGAAAAGTTCTTAAAACAACCTCTGACATGGCTCAAGTTGTTCAGAGTCAAGAAATTGTAAGTTCTGATATTCAGAAGAAGCAAGTAACCTCTGACAGAGCTCAAGTTAACTTGATATCAGAAAATAGATCAAAGACACTCCTACCAGGATTCACTAAAGCAAAACAGACTCAATCTTTGAAGAATACTGCAAGTGGTTTTGAAGCAAGAGTAGTTACTGGAAAGGAAGCTAGAGATAAAACTGGATTGGGAAGTGCTGATGAAAGAAGAGTACATAACACTACCAATGATCCAACTTCCTTGAGTGAACCAGGTATTGGAGCAACTCCTGAGAGATTGAATCAATTGGAATCTGTACAGATAGTTTACCATACCTACTTGAAAGAATACATCATGTTGTATTTCATGACAGATGGTAGGGTTTATCATATAAGACAAAATGCCATTCCTTTGAAGTATTTTGAAGAATTGGAGCATGTACTTTTCTTACTTCAAGTGGATGACAGAATAACATAGACTGCTGCAAACTACTTAAAAGAACAGATTCAGAGACAGAAAAGGCTTTATTCTGTTAAGTCTGACACCATATATGTTCCAAAGTACAGAGATCACAATGGTGATATTGTTGATATGAAGCCTAATACTGCACAGATCAGAACGTATCTTGGTATTAAGGGACTTGAATTCAATCTTGAGTCTGACAAAGCTTATGTCATAAGACTAGATCAGGAGTTGAGAAAAGCAAAGATTAATGATCTCAGAGCTGCAATCTTTCAAACTGGTAAAGATACTGCAGAGCTTAAAGGTGTTAAAAGGAGAATGATTGATGAACTAAGATATGCTGAGAAATGTTTGTTGAAGAACTATCTCAGAACAACTCCTGACATCAGAGAGATCAGAAAATGAAGAAGCCAAGTCGAAGATCTACAACTGCTTAAATTCTGATATTTATACAGATTGAAGTTGTTATCAGAAGTTGAAATTGGTAAAAACTTTAAGGACTGTAAGTTGTAGTTAATTTACAAGTTGGGGGAGATTGTTAGATATATTTGATAATGTCATGGCTAATATGTTTTATGTTTAGCTTTCAGATCTTACGTGAACAGGATAAATCAGTACTTAACTGTTGATCAGTACTTATACTGGAAGTCATGACTTAAGGATATCAGTACTTATATTATCAGGAGATAATCATCAGAAGATAGATATCAGAACTTAAGTGCTGAAGGACAATCAGATAAGGACAGTAGCTGATTAAAGGAAAGAAGATCGAGATAAACATAAGAAGAGATATGCATGAAGAAGGAATTCCGTGAAGAATGGAATACTTGGAAGAAAAGATATCTGATTGATATATTTTAGGAAGCAGAATTATATTCCATATCAATTAGCGATTATCTTGTAACTGTGTAGTATATAAACACAGACATAGGGTTTACACTATAAGTGTTATCATTATTAGAAAAGATTATTCATTGTAACCCTAGCAGCTCTCGTGATATTTGTTCATCACTGAGAGGTAACAGTTCCATACTGTAACATAGTTTATTGTTTCAATAAAGTTTGTTTTCTGTTACTTAAGATCTTAAAGTTCGATTTGAGTGTACTATACACTGTATTCACCCCCTCTACAGTGTGTGTGTGTGACCTAACAGTTTAAGCTTGATTCCTTGCAAATGAATGATATCTAATTTGTGCATGTTAGTTATTTTGAGAAATTGATGGAAAATCGGGGGTTTTGTGGTTGGACACCCTCAAATGAGGGCAACACCGTGAAACCACCTCCACCGGTGATGAACTCCGGTGAACCGATGGTGAGTGATGATGTTATTACTGAGCTCTACTATTTATAAAACTTAATTTCGGTATTTGCATGTGTTGATTTCCTAAAAACCCGAATGGGTCCTTGATTTTGAGAAAATAAATTTGATTGTTTGACCAAAATGACTCGTTAATGTATATTCTTAAAAGTAATTGAGAAATTTGATTAAGGTTTTGGTTTTTGGATTGTAGATTCGGAGCGTGAGGGCATTCAGGCTAGGAAAGGGAAATATATACTAGGTGGCAGTAGTTCAACCTTTGTGAAACAGGAAATCAAATTCAGGAAAGTAACTATACTTACTTGTATAAATGGTTATAAAGAGGATATCGTTCATGCCATGTAGAGTATTGAACTTTTATAGTAATGTACCCCTGTTATTGATTCTTGAGATACCCTATCATTGTTCTTGTGAACTTGTTATTGATAAGATTATTGTTCAAACCCTTTGGTAACCTTTTCTTATCCTGATTACTTGTTAATACCATGAACTATTGTAAACCCTATAAGAACTTTTACGAACCCCTTGTGTAATGATCATTTACTCCTTTGTTTACCTTATACCCTATTGATCCTTGAAACGGTTTTGATTCCCTGACTTGAGTACCTTGTTATCATTTGATTAAGATCCCTAGAATTGAACTTTGCTTATCCTTGATTCATTTCCTTATCTTTTAATTCTTGAAATTTGAACTTAAGAATGAGTTTCGACTTGAAAGAGTCTGAATGATTTCATATTCTTGGTAATGATAAAATGAATTTAGTAAAATCTTTCTTTTCCAACACAAGATTTTCCAAACGAATTCCTAATGGATTGGATTGAGACGTAAGAGACTAGTGGGACTAGTCCAGTCATGTTAAGAGGCTAGCGGGGCTAGTCCAGTTTAAGGCTGAAATTATGCCATTGGTACCTTAAAGACCGGATGGAGGTCGGTACGGGCTGATCACCCGTATTATTATGAAATAAAAGATAAAGTAGTCCAATCAAGGGTTCCATAACTATTTAAAAAGGAATTGAAATTTCCTATTCAGTAATTGATTCTTTGAAAATGAAAAGGCTTATATTGTTTTGAAAAGAGTTGATTGTGATATTGTGAAGCTTACAACTTGTGAACCCTGATTTTGATTCTGTTGATATTATTAATCATATAATTGATTCCCAATGATGAAAATATTATCGCTTTCCATTTGAAAGATCATTTGTGATCCTGTTAATGATTTGTGATGAATGTCGGCTTTCACTCTATCTTGAGCCTTGTTCCTTGAAAGCCCAAACCTTTTCTTCATAACCCTTTCATAGCCCGAAAGATAGAAATCTGCCACCTAGAGATGTTAAAGTAGAATGTCCTGAAAACAGAAATGGTATATTGTGGATTTTGTATCGTAGAACTGTATTATAGTTACTTGCTGAGTTTTATACTCATATATTTTGTTTTAATCTAACCATGACAGTTAAGCAAGAAGATAGCCAGGCTTAGGCGCACTGCTCGTAAGAGCGTACCTAGTGGCCCCTACCTTGTTGAGGGCTTCCGGTTGCCAGAGCAGGTAGTACAGGTTTTGAGTGAGCAAGCGCTTAGCCGAAAGGTTGTTAAGATACAATGGGTTATTTGTCGATTCCAAGTCGGGATCGACTATGTAAATTTGGTTTTATTTTGGGTTGTAAATTATATTTTATGGTTGGTAGTTATAATCTTGTCTAACACTTTATCCTGTTTGACCCTGTTAGTAGCTAATCGGGGTTTATGCTTATTTAATTCATAGTTTAAAGGTGTGTGGGTCCTCATTTCCTAACCCCGAGATTGAGGGCGTCACAATGTGACTGAGTCTTTTTATTGTACAGGCATGTATTGCACAACAATAATTGTTGTCACAATCAATTTTATGTTAAAAAGTTTTAACATTTTATCGCATTCATATTTTAAAATATCAAAATGTTCTTTATTTACTTTGGTAACAACTCTGCTTTCATATAACAGTACCGGTAGATATGCATAGTCCCGTACTATTAGCCAAATAATAAAATTTAATATCTTTAATCATATTTAATGTTAAAGTTATGATAAGATAAATATAATTAATATGCAGTTATATATTGTTAACATTAAATAATGAAGTACAATGGGCTAGACTAATTTGTACATGCATATTAATTAGATGTAAAAAATATATGAATATTAAATAAAGATATCATTAACATATAATTATGAGAGGGTAATTCAGTAATTTTAAATGAATAAATTGTCTCACAAACCCCCTTTTTCCACGAACGTCCCCATTTTTCCTCACAAACCCATCTCTATCTATTCTCTCTCTCACCATATCCTCATCTCTCGCCATATCATCTTGTTTAACCATTTCCCTCTCACATCTCTCTCACCACCATTCCCTCTCACATCTCTCTCACCATTTTACACGTCACAATGTTAAAATAAGTTGATGTCTTCATATTTCGTTAATTTACATTAACGGGAACGTACAACCGATTCCAATGTGTGCATTGGACATCAATTATATAAATAGACTTGATGTCTTATCCAACGTTTCACATCAGTCAAAATAAAAATCGATATCAATGTGTATCTTTTACATCATTTTTTTACTAAAATTGCTTTGTTCGGTTATTTATACCTTATATGTTTTACGTTTTACTCGATGTAGACATGATTTTATGCAAATATTCGGTTAGAAATATTGCAATAATAGTAGCAATCAGTTGATAAGATATCAGAACTAGAATGTAAATTGACTTGTAGTGCACCAATAAATATCGGTTAAAAATTGATGTCAAAAATAGGTGACATTTAATATCACACGCTAAAATATCGGTTGAAAATTTTTCTAACATCCATATTTAGCGGTCAACAATCAAGCATGTTAGTATGTTAGTATTGTTAATATAACTGACACATCATCAAGATTTTTTCTTTTAAGGAAGGAGTATTACGATTAAATTACAATTTACGGTGCAAGTGTACACCGTTACGGTTGGTTGTTTGTTCTTCAATACCCAATTAATAACTAGCCTTATCCCCGTGCAATGCACGAGAAACTTTATTCGTATTATTTTTTATTTTTTAATAATGAAATAATTTTTTATAAAAATTTATTCGTAAAAATTGTGAAATTATATTTATACAAAGTTTTTTATATAACATTTTGTTGTTTTTATTGTTATATACATATTTTTAATTAAATTTCATTTTTTTTTTCAAATTTAAAATCTTCAAATTATACATATACTCTATTTCAGCCGCTCTAAATGAATTATATTATATGTAAATACTTTTCAATTTCTTGCAAAAATTATAAAATAATATTTTAAATTCCACTCACAATTTTTTTCTAAATTATCTCTGAATTATTAACATTTTAATTTTTATAATACAATTATAAATAATAATTTCTAGTTATAATATTTTAATATTTTTAATTTTCTTTTAAAAAATGCCATGTTTATTAATTTAGTCTTATAATTTGATTTCATTTACTTTTAATGGTAATATATTTTTAAACATGTCAAGTAATATACTTCGAATTTTTTATATTTGTTAACTTATTACAACTATATTTTTGTAAAATATTAATTTCAATAAATCTAAATATCTACTTTTTGTATAATTTTACATTATATTTGTTATTTTTTTTTAGCATAAACATTGGAAATATACGTGTAAGTAAAATTTGTAACTAAAAATTTAAAGTCACCTTAAAAGTTTTCTTTGATAGCATGTCTATGTGGTGATTATTATTTTATCAAGGGAAAATGGATTCTTTTGTCACCCAACTTAACGTGTTTTTAGGAACTTACCATTCAACTATTTTTTTTTCTTTTTTACTCACTAATGTTAGGTTCGTATTTGTTTTTAGTCACTAACGTTAGGTTCAGATTTGATTATTAGCATTATGTCAATTTTTGGTAGCATTATTAAAATATAGTGGTAGCCTGTAATATTTTAATGATTTGATATATGTCTATATCTTTTTATATAGTACTCTATATGTCCCCCACGACGTTTACCTTGGTGATGAGAGTTTGACAAGTATTGTAAGGCTACCAAAGATGTAGTTTCATGAATTATTTTTAATTTTTTTTCTTATAAATAATAACTTAACGTTTAAATTTTTATATACAAAAAAAAAATCTTAAAAATAAGTTATAAAACTATGTTTGTAAGAAAAATATCTTGTGAGAGTTGTTTGATTTAATACCAAATTCACATGATTACAACATTATTATATTTTTGTGTTTATATATATACTTGTTTCATAATTTTATTAGAATGGATGAGTTTATAGTTTTGATTTTGGGTCGGTAAGAGTTGCATGAACGAGTTGTGATTGGTGATTTCATCGGGTTTTTGAAAGTGTTGTTTGTTAAAATATTGATATATAATTTTTTAATTTTTTTATAAGTACTTTATGATCAGTTTGCTAATTTAATTATATTGAATTTTTTATTTTTTTTATTTCCCAATAATTTTAGTACGGATTGCGATGCCTCATCCTAATAATTTTGGTTTTGAGCTTAGTACCTCACCTAAAAAATAACAGACGTATATGAACTGATTTTATGCGTCTGTTTACAATATATATACATATGTGCTGATCAGATGTTTAAAACAATAAGCGTTATTCGTATAACATACATATATAATTCAGAATACGACTCCTTCATATGCATCTAGCAAACACATATAAGTTTTTTATAAGACACATATAACACTTTTTGTACTAGTTATCACTATATTTTAATAATGCTATAGAAAATTGACAAAATACTAATAATCAAATCCGAACCTAACATCAGTGATTAAAAAAAATCTGAACCTAACATTAGTGAGTAAAACAAAAAAAATTATAGTTGAGTGGTAAGTTTCCAAACACACAATAAGTTTGGGGTCAAAAAAATTCATTTTCCCTTTTATCAAAAATAGTGTAGTAAATTTTATTTTTACATGTTTGCTATTAGTATTTTCTCTTATTTATATCTTTCTAAATTATATTGTATATAATACATTTTTAAACATGTCAAATAATATTTAATAAATTTTCAAGTTTTTTATATTTATTTTGTAGTGGTTATGTTATGGTTATTATATTTTATGTATAAACATGTTACATTTTTTTCGTTTTCGTGTTAATTTGATTCTCTACATCTTAGTATTTTTTCTGGAATCTATATTTATTTATGTATTATATATTTTTATTTATATTAATATTTTGATATATTATAATAGTTTAACTTTTCTTACTTTTTTTATTGTCAATACTTACTTATTATAAATTTATTAGAAATAATTAGAGTTTATTGTGAAAAGTTTTTTTCGAGGAGGGGTGAGGGAGTTTTATCTGATTTTAACACCCGTGAGATGATATTGTTAGCCATGACAACCAAATCATTTATCCCTGTGCAACGGGAAACTTTATTCATATTATTTATAATTTTTAAATATTAAAATATTTTTTATAAAAATCGTAAAAATTGTGAATTATATTTATACAGAGTTTTTTTAATGTTAACCTTTTGTTATTTTTATTGTTATATACAATTTTCATAAAATTTCATATTTTTCTAAATTAAAAATCTTTAAATTACATATTTTAATTTATTAATTAATTATCTATTGTGTTTGTTATACAATTATTAAGTATTATAATAAAATATTAAAATAAATGAAATAAATATAATATATAGTATTTATTAATTTTGTATTTCAATTTTTAATTGTAATAGTTTTATTATTAAGAATATTTGTCTATAATATGTAGATTAATGATTTTGCAAAATTATTTTCAAATTAAGAATATTTTTGAAATATATTTGATAAAAATAAAAAGAATAATAATTAATCATACATTTAAAAAGTATTAAAATTATTATTTTTATTATTATTTTCATATTAGGTTTAGGTTTATCAATGTATCCAGTTAAGGACATCATACCCCATCTCCCGACTTTGTATTTTATCAAAATAATCACCCATATTTAATTACAATATTACCCCTGACAACTAAATCATATCATTTTATCTCCTTTACTCTAATTATATATAACATATAATAGGCTTTTTTTATATAATTAAATTAACGCAAACACCATTAGTTGAAATATTAACTTCTCAAGGCAAAGCCGCAAATACTATTATTGAATCCTTGACTTATACGGGCAAAGACCACAATTACTCGGTTGGTTTCATGCAACCTTTGGTGATATTTTACGGGGTCGCGGGACTTTTCAGAAAACAGTCATAATAATCTACGCAGTAGTCCAAGACCCCGGCTTGTGAGTACTTAACACTGCCAAATACAGAAAGAGAAAGTTCTCCTCTACAACAATTACAAGCTCCGTTCTTCTTGCAGATTATAGACTTAAGGAGACAATAGATTATTACCAGGACTTTTATTGAAAGCAGAGACTTATAGAAACACAAAGTCACAAATCTTGACACTATGAAAGCCAGACACAAAATTTACTGATACAAGCTAGGGTGCAGCCTTGGCAAGAGATAAACTTGAAGAGGAGTTGCTTTGAAGTTTGTCAAACCAAAGGTCTCAGTCATGTCCACATCTTCATTGGATATATTGGTCATATCAAAACAGTGTATGAAATTAGCCAGAGCAAGATGCAACGATTGTAGTGAAAGCGCTATAGCTGGACAAGATCTCCTTCCAGAGCCGAAAGGAATGAGTTCAAAATTATGTCCTCTGACATCAATGTCCTTGTGGGTTGTCAAGAATCTCTCTGGCTTGAACTCGTTTGGTTCGGGCCACACGCTCTCATCTCTGTGAATTTTCCAAAGGTTCACCATGACACGCGTACCAGCAGGAATGTGGTATCCAGGCTTGATAATGCAATCCTCAATTGCAGCACGGAGAGGAATAACTGGAGTAGGTGCGTAGAGCCTCAGGGTTTCCTTAACGATTGCTTGGATATAAACAAGGTTCTTGATGTCTGATTCATTGACAAGTCTATCTTTTCCAATGACTCTGTCAAGTTCTGCTCGTGCATTCTCTAAAACGTGACGATTGTTGAGCAGAAGACACACGGCCCACAAAAGAACCACCGTTGGGGCGTCCGATCCTGCTAAAATAAGGCTCTGCAAAGCACAAGCGATATCAAAAACAACATCCATAGTGCTTACATAAGTGTACAACAACTAAGATGCAACAAATATTGCTTACCAAAGACGTAGCCTTGGTAATGGTATCAGCATCAAAACCAGCGATTTCAGCATCTCTAAGAATGCTTATCATCACATCCATAAAATCTTCATCTCCTTGTGCTCCCTTCCCTTTCAACAATCTTTTCTGTTTATGCTCTTCCAACCACACTTGAATAAAAGCATCAAATTCTTTTGCAGTCCTCTTCATTTCCCTCTTATGCGCTTTAGAATCCAGCCATTTCAAAAAGGGTATAAAATCAGAAACTAAAAAGACCATAAACAGATGTACAAGCTTCCTCGTCATCTTTTCAAATTTTTGTGCCTCTCCGTCCTTACCATTACCACTACTTCCGAAGTACCTTTTTCCAGCCACCATAGCCATTACCAGATTATGTGTCATGTTCCCAAACAATTCCTTCATATCTACTAAAACTCCATCTCCGTTACTACCACTCTCCACCCATAACTTGTATACTTCTCTTATCATTGTTTGCACCTCTGAAATCCTTAGGCCCTTTAACATCTCAATTCGTCGAGCAGATAAAAGTTCAAGGGCAACAATCTTGCGTATCTCGCGCCAATAAGAGCCATAAGGAGAAAAAGCAAACATAGCCAAGTTGTATCCCAGTAGCTTTGAGGCCAAAACAATTGGCCTTTCTATAAAATTTCTGTCATGGGTAAGAAAACACTCTTTGGCCATTTCCCAATTACTCAACACTACAGCTTTGTGTGATCCAAGCTTGACGGAGAAAGCTGGTCCATACTTGTCAGCCATGGCTCCAAGTGTATGATGGGTCAGCTGATTTGGACCCAGAAGATGCATATGGCCTATGATAGGCCAAGCCCCGCCAGCTTCAGGCAAGACTAAGCCCTGTTTTCCATATGCTCTTAATACTTTCACCAAGAAATAGATAAATACTACCAGAGCAAACAGAAGAGGGACTGAATAAAAGGGGGAATGAAGAATAGGATCCATGCATTTACAGTAAGGTGGTGAACTTTATACGTGTATGGGCTTTCACTAAATATATGAGCTTACAACACCAGTGCATAAAATATAGTATAGAATAGTCGATAAAACAAGAGAAACACACACAACTTATGTAGTTACTTTTGATCACTCCTTACACATGCAGAGCGCTTCAGCTCAGCTGTTTCTGTTTCAGCTAATTCACTGTGGTGATGATATCTTATTACATGCACAGGCAAATAGTCTTTTTATAGGCTTCAAATACTCCAGCTCACATCACCCCTTACATGTGTTTATAATAAGTAACAGCCTGCCAGACTTGAATGTTGACCGACCTTTATTTTTACTACAAGTACTGACCTTTTATTTTTTACTATAGGATGCTTTTCTTACGTGCAGGTGCAGGTGCAGGTGCAGCTATGTTGTGACTTAAAAACCGATGGACTAGCATTCATACATGCGTGTAGTCCTAAACTACAATTAAAAAAGGAGAGCTATGTCATGTTCGGATCAGCTCTGTTTTTCAATAAAATTGGAATCGAAATAGGAGGCTTCGGAAATCATATATTAAAAAAACAATAGCCAAACACAACAAGTTAAAATAGTTAAAATGAGTTGTTAAACAAAATATTATAAACACACGTTACAAACATGTGATGCAATATAAATTGAGCTTAATTGCTTGAGCATTGTCATTTTTCTTATAGAAAATAGTAATAGGTTCTTGGGAGGTTGATCAATATCCTCTATCTCATTTAATTTTATTCATAATTTAACAAATATACTAATAAGTTATTCATTTCTATAATTCTACTGTCTCATATATTCAAAATTTCTTGTGAACATTTATCAAATACTTAGAGCGCATTTTATATTGTGTGATATGTTTTAATAAAAAAATATGTCAAAATAAGAAGAGTATCACAAGTACCTTGTTGTAGTTTGGTTATTGGTGAATCTATCACATCTTCTCTCAAATTAGATTTCGTGAACAAATTGTTGCAAGTGCAAAGACTTGACTCCAAATATTGATTTCTAATTTTCATTTCATAAGTACTTTTATCCGCCTATAATTTTCTTCTTCTTCTAAATATAAATTTTCATTGCTCTGCTAGAGGAGCCTGCTTCCCTTTAGATCCACCTTAATCTTAAATCAC
This sequence comes from Apium graveolens, assembly GCF_009905375.1. Taxonomy (NCBI): domain Eukaryota; kingdom Viridiplantae; phylum Streptophyta; class Magnoliopsida; order Apiales; family Apiaceae; genus Apium; species Apium graveolens. Next base: position 22,487 of record NW_027418005.1, read on the forward strand.
AAACGAATCACAGATTTTTGTTTCAAAAATCTCGATTCTGAAGCAATTACTTCAGTTTTGTTTTCGATTTCAAAATTACTGAAAAATAAATTTGTACAACTCAAATAAAAAATGCTTGTATAATTTGACATGCATCATCTGAGTTTACACAAGTGGAACAAAATAAAGACGGGCTACAAAATAAACATTGTCCGTAGGCCAAAGTAGTGCAATTAAATTCTGAATCCATCGGCTACTTCCTGACTTTTCTTTCCCTCCCAGTTCCGTTCCTTTGCATTCACCATGAACAAGAAAAGGACAATGTAGATTAAATTTTGGACCAAAACATATTGAACAAAAGAACATTTTAATTAATTAAAATGGTAGGTGGTACATAATCCATATGGATGAAATGTGAACTTACCATTGACATAAAATTAAATACCAAACTTCAAATACAGGCATTTATCAACAAGAAGATTGAGTCCGCATAGTTATTTGACTTTAATACTTTCATATCACTAACTAGCCATCAAGTTGTATACTCATACATACTATAACGGAATCGGCCCGGAAGAGGATGATTTCACAGACGGACAACTAAGAATATAGGTAAGAGGTTTTCTAAAAAATGTAACATATTACTACTTAAAGTTGAAAAGTATAATATAAGTTATATGAATATTTGTTAGATGTTTGGTAAATCATAATTTTTAAATTATAATTATTTTTAAAAATTCAAAAATTTTAATATAATAACTGAATAAATGAATAGAAAATTTGAAAAAATAAAATATAACATTTAATATGAGCAGCAATCTTTATCACCTATTTTTTGTTCACATATTTTAAAATCATTTAATCATTTATTTTAAATTCTTTATTTTTTTCATTTTTTAAGGTGATATTATATAATTTATATTTTACAAAAAATTATTTTAAACAAAATTTTGATTTTTAATTTACTTTGATTTTTATTCTCGGAAAATGTTGGTGAGATAAAATCATTTGATGAGGTATCTATGCGACGATTCTAGTATTTAAATTTTAGATTAGATTGGTTAATTAAAGTGTACTTACTAACTTGTTTAATTCCGCTAATCAGCAGAAATACAGTGTTTAGTGAATATTTTGAGCTAGTTGAAATATTGATAGGTATTTTGGGCCATACTTATTAATTTAAATAAAAAAATATTCATAGCTTAGAAATAAACAAAATAATCAAACATAATAATATTAGTATTCCATCCCATTTAATTGTATATAATTTTTTTTAATATTTGATACGCATTTTAAGGCGAATTAAAAATATATTTTCATAATTTATTTTTTAATTTTTCTTTCTTTTTGAATTAAAATTTAAACATCAAACTTTTACTTGAAAGAAAAATATTAAAAAGTTTACCAAATTAGATTTTAAAAGAGCATTAAAATATGCGTACAGTTCGTCCACAATGTACATAACATGAAAGAGGGAGTAATTAAATAAATATGTCCTGTGATTATTTTCTTCTGTCAAGAAGAGTGTATTGGCATTTGAAACAAAAGAAACTGCAGAATGAAAATAAGAAAGTATTGTTGCATGTACTTTCAAGTTCCGGCATATAAGGAGTCAAAACTGATCATTTGCTTTTTTAACCAAACAGTCATGAAAAATCGAAAGGGCTTTAAACACTGTTTAAGGGGAAATGGTTGGTGCCCAAACATGCACATAATCAGCTAGGGTCGGAAATGAATAGATTCGTTCGGGAATAAAAATCGGGATGAATTTATTTAAATGGAATAGATTCAGTTTGTTTTTTTAAACGACCCGATTTTAAATATGAAAATGAGTTCGGATGAGCCCAGTTTTTTATCTGTTTGCCTCGAACTTGACTAGGCTCGGATAAAGTTTTTTATATTACATATAATTAATTATTAGTAATTACTCCTATATTTTTATTAGTACATTTTTATGTCATTTATTAATAATTTAATTAATTTATGAATTTTGTTTATATTTCTAAATAAGCATAATGTTATGCGTCAAATTTGGGAATCATAATGTCGCTTAATTTCCGAGAACTCACTGTTTAGATCTTTAACTGTATGCTCTAATACCACTTTTAGAAAATAAGGATCCCAAAATTAGGTAGAGGGGAAGAATGACTAGTTTAAATTTTTTTTACCTAATTTTTAAACTTATAACTCTGAATGCAAATCAAAGTAGATAATCAAACAAGTAAACATACTGAGATATTTTGGCCAACTTATTTCATATAAATAAAGTAAACTGATACCGTAACTATAAGAAAATAATGGTATTTTCTTGGCTTCTACTAAGAACAACACTCTCCAGTTGGTTTAGAGAGAAAAAAAAGTTATAACTTGAAAATTCACTATGTTCTACATCCACTAAATATAAGGTGTGCACTCTATTAATAACTAGGAAAAAAATTGTGTTTCGCGCTGTTGTTAAAAAATATTGTAAAATATGTAAGAAAGGTTTGGTTGCACGCAATGTTCAATTCATTTAGGTAATATGTTTTATATTAACACACGGCCTTTTAACTATCGTTTTTAGCACAGAGCAGAAACATGACATTGCTTTAGCAAAGAAACGAGGAAAAGCAATCTTCACATGCGATGCATACACTAGAAAAAAAATTAAGATTACATATATGATTTATCAGTTTATAGAATTCACCATAAAGTGTCAAATAAAGGTTTTGATTTACTAACATAATTTTTTTTGAGTCCACTCTTGGCTTTTCTAAGTGTCTAGTAAATAAAAGTAATAGCCTCTGATCATATAAATATGAGTGTTGTTAGAGTTGTATCAGCTTAGTTCCTACTGCTATAGTTCTAGGTTTGGGTATAAACAGCTCAATAAGGAGTCTCTTGAACACACCATGCAGATACTATTTATATTATCGAAGCAAAAACAGCAGTTCAAATACATGGAAAAACATAACTCACGTGTCACGACACAACAACTCTAAGAAAATTTGTGGTACTAAAATTATTAGCACTAAAATTTAAATCGACTGGTACTTGTATATTGAGACTTTTGCTGGTAGCTAAAATTCAAATAAAACTTAGCACTCATTTTTTTTTATTTCAATAAATCATACTCTAACAATTAATTAATGATTCATACCAAAACTTGAAATATACAAGTGTACTGCTCTGCTCCTTTTTAACTACATTTTTTTACCTCTTACTGTATCCTCAGAAAACACTACCTCTCGGATTTTTCCATAGCATTATTAGTGCTTTTTTTTGGAGTTATTGTATTGTTTAATTATAGACACAAATACAACTTATATAAATGAACTTATGGAAGTGCTACAACTCTAAAGAAAATAAAAAAAAATAATATCTGCAAATTAGTCTTATTTATTTGTTACATGTGAATGCAGAGCCCTAAAGGTTATAACATACCTGGTAATGGAAATAAAGTTACAAATTTGTGAGAAAATAAAAAAATAACTATATTTAAGTTTTGGATGCCCCTCCAGTATAAAGTAAGTTCTACAGAGGTATCCTGTATAAAGTAAGTTCTACAGAGGTATCCTGTTAAATTCTAGTCTTTGCAGAAGTTCTGGAGTATCTCACTGGTCAAGCATGGATAATTATCTTTAGCTGAGGGTTTTGAACAATAATCGGTCCACATCCATGCAGATTTTAGTTGAATACAAGCGACTGCTATTTCTGCGAGGCATGTGTCAACGAGTCCAACAACAACAGCGCGAGCAACTCCAGGATGTTCTAGTAGGACGACTTCTACCTAGAAAAATAAATAATAAATGAAATGGAAGTACTTGAGCATCTTAGAAAGGCTATTAGATTTCTTATTTACTTAAATAATAGTATTTGATTCCGTTTCATGCATAATGCAAAGAAAGAACACAAGTGAAAGCGAAAATTTTATGCTTACCTCTTCAGGGTACACATTTTCTCCTCCGCTATTGATCCTCCCATTAGTGTGACCAAGTAGCCAGGCATTTACATCCATGTCTAATCTCCCTATATGTCACATGTATCAAACAAACCTCCATTACAAAGAACAGACTCTTTGGTGGTTGGTATTTGACCCCAGTAACCAAACATCATGTGGGGACCCCTTACTAATGTCCATCATCTTTCTCTACCGATCTCTTCTTTGATATCTTAACTTGGGAGCACAACACCATCTAGAACTATTTTTAGACCTGAATGATGTCAAAAACATATCAGCCGTAATTTTTAAATAACAAAGTGAATATGCTCAACTACGACCAACATTTGTGCATTTTTAACTCTACTTTATTAGAAATGCAGGCTGCAATAAATGCTGATCTCTACAATATATGATGAAAGAGTTACTGGTCAATCACAAAAAATGAATGACCATTTTTTGGATTCTGGTCGTTGTCTTAAAGAAGGTTTTTTTTTTTACAATTTATTTTGGAGGGTTAAAGCTAGACTGGTCCGGAAATTAGAATATAGAAAGAATTAATACAGTGAAGTTGTGCTTCACATGACTGAAAGTGATGGAATTATAAAACAAAAGGGCACCAAAGCATAAGTTGATGTTACAACATGGCATATGGCGCAACCCAAGATCCAGAATAAGAGTGTCCTAACTTGAATGAGGTTGTGAACATTGACTCCTCGGAATCACCAAAAAAGTACAAGATCTCAAGAGTGCGAATTCACCCATTACACTCTTTAGTTCCAAATCTCATATGGTAATGGTATTAGTAGTTTCAAATTACACACTATTGATCGAAATAAGCTGCTGATATTAATAACCACCACCATATTTCATCTAAGAATATAACTACCACCCGATTTCATCTAAGAGATACATTATCTTGAGATTTTCTCATGTTTCTGCCCAACCTATGGAAAACCAGTATTCTTAAATAATAAAATTAGTCGATAATCCATTTCTTTTCATCTTTTCAAACTGCACCTTTAACTTACAATGCGAAATATATTTAATTTTTACATGAGCCCACACAAGGTAAGTTTGACAATCAAAACAAAAGAACAAATGAATTTATTATTAATTTTCATATAACAATGCAGGAAGTGAACACAATGTAGTATTTTTTTTACTAATTTATACAATGTAGTATTAAGCAAATTGTGATTTGTGAAATATCACACAAGACACATTCTTGAATGATCACTTACACAGGAATTTTTTCTGGCTTCTGGGAAAGTTTAAAGCAATAGAGCGCGTAAAAAGAAAAATGAAACCACTTTTGTATAGAATATATATTGATTGTGCCGCGCTCTCAGCTTGCCTAATCACACGTAGCATTCTACCAAAACAACACAGACGCATAGAAACTCTTTAAAATGACCTAAATAATCAAGCAAAATGGATACAATTGAATGTAAATTTTCAATATATTGATTGCGAAATTAAGAGGCAAATCTTTAGATTTATGGCTTAAAGATTAAATTTATTAGGAATTATCATAAACCGGTTGCATGAATACATGTTGGAGTGTTGAATGCAGTATCATATTGGCATATAATTCGAGTTCTAGTTATAGTGCATATCAATATGACACCCAGTAATTTAGGCTTGCTAATATTATATAAGACTCATCTATTTTAACGTCTCTAAATCAATACAACACCAAGTAATTCAACCAATAACATTGTGAGTATGACATACTAGCGTTTGAGTGCAACTCATGGTTTGGTAATCCCATACTGGTTTACAGGATTTTAGCACAAAATAACTATATTTTACAATTGTTGGAGTTAAGATCATTTAAAGAGAGGATAAAGTGGGATATCTTATAAATGTCATCAGAATCACTATTAGGTCCATACTTTTATGGTGCAATCAAGGGTTATACCTGCAAATATATTAATTTCCTTTGGATTAAATGTAACTTGGATGACATAATAAGAATGACTCTCGAAAATTTGAGCGCACACACATCCCTTGTCCCAGTCCCAAAGCTTTATAAGTTGTCATTGATATAATCAGTATGTGCGTCAAAAACTTAAACCTTGCCCATTGTGTTATAATTGCATACACAAATATACATATCATCTGCAACTGCAAAAATCTACTGTTGTGTATATGTTGTGTACTTGATGATTTCATGAACAAAATATCTTGGTAGATTTTACTTAGTGAAATTATGTAGCACTCGACAGATAAGGTTTATAGTCCCGACGGATGACTCAATATAGTCCCGACGGATGAAGACTTATTATCCATCGAGTGAGTAGCTTATGTAACAATAAGTCTGTAGCACATTTCTGCATACACATTGTTTAAAATCTGTAGTAGTACTTAAGTCATGTTGGCTTTAGTTAGATATGCAGAATAGGTTGATTAATTGTACATAGATGATGTCTTGTAATTCTGCATAAGTGAAATGAAGTCAAGTGCCTGATTGCTACCCGACGGATAAACAATAATGAATTCGACGGATGATCAACAACCCGACGGATGATCAATAACTCGACGGATGATCAATAACTCGACGGATGATCATGAACCCGACGGATAAAGAATTCAAATATCTGTTGACAGTGACAACACAGTCACATGCGTCGAGTGGATGCAAATGGAATGTGGTAGCCTATTCAACTGGGTTTTCGAGAACAAAGAAGCATTGCCATTTCCATGCTATTATGAAGATATTCAAAGATGCTGGAATAGAGTAATGAAGTAGCATTATAATAGACTAGATAGTTTTGTTTTATTATCCTGTCTTATTACTTTGTAATCTTGATGATATATAAACCAAGAAGTAGCAACTAAGGAACAATCTGAGAAACAAGTAGAGGAACATTTGTAAGCAGAATTCTTAGCATTTCTCTGCACTCTTAGTTGTTCATTATTTGTAAGCAGCTGTGAGCATTTTGCACACAGGGTTCTCTTGATATATGTTAGGAATATGTGTATTAGTTTGATGATAAGTTAAACAAAACACTTAAGTAGAAATCTAGTGTTTGTAGCCTCAACGGATAAGACCATCTTGGCTATCCGTTGAAGGAGTAGCTTTACTTAGCAATAAGTTTAGTATTGTAGCACATTTCATTCTCTGAATTCAAGTTGTAATTCTTAGATGTTTTAGGAAATTATCAGTCATGTTGACTACTAGTGGATATGCAGATAGGAGGGCTAATTGTAAATATTTCATACCTTGTAATTTTGTATAAATGAAGAAGTATCAACTGATATTGAAGACCTTCAACGGATAAGAAACAAAGTTTTAACGGATGTCTCTAAAGCTTCAACGGATATTATCCATCATCGGATAAGTGCTTCAACGGATAAAGACTTCAACTGATAATGCATCAACGGATAAAGCCTCAATGGATAAGGCATCAACGGATGAAAGCTTCAACGGATGCTTAGTTCATTAGCAGTTGATAGTGACAATTCATAAGCTGACAGAGGCACATGGGTTGACAGAGACAAACTGGAATGTGGAAGCCTCTAGGAGGAATCAAGAAAATGCAGCATTTCCATTCTGGTGCAAACAAGGAAGTATTCAAAGATTAACAGCTAAGCCTAAATTGCATTGGATAGAGAAATGAAGAAGAAACATGTGAAGAGCCTTTTTAATTATATTTTACAGTTTTGTCTTCACTTATAAACTTGGTGATATATAAACCAAGTAGCAGCTAGTAATTAGAGATGAATTTTCCAGAGCTGTTTAGAAAAATCCAGAGAGAAAATCATCTAGTTTGTACTAGGAAGCAGCTGTGATTTAATTCTTTGAATCACAGATTTTCTGAAATAGCACATCTCTGGTGGAACAACAAATCCACCAGAAAAGTTTTTAAGTTCTTTGTGTTCTTTACATTTGTGTTTGAATATATATATGTCTGTATTAGCTTCAAGCCATTCACACACATTTTCTCACTAAAACACCTAGCCTTAGAAACTACTCAAAACTTGAAATTTTTTTGAGATTTACATTCAACCCCCCTTCTGTAAATCTCATTGTTAGTCCACTGGGAATAACAATTGGTATTAGAGCAAGCTCTTAACATACAAAGAGTTTAAAGATCTATTCTGCTAACATCATGAGTAAGAAGGATATTGGTGTAAAGATTCCAATCTTGGAAAGAGATAACTACCATCACTGGAAAGTGAAGATGCACTTACATCTTCTCTCTCAAGATGAAAGCTACATCAACTGCATTGAAAATGGTCCTCACATCCCTCACAAGGTGGCAACAGCTGCTACTGCAACAGTTGCTGTTGGACAGTCTATTCCCAAGCCAAAAGCAGAATGGACTGTTGAAGATATTGAAGAGGTTCACAAGGACAAGAAAGCCATGAACATTCTGTTTAATGGCCTAGATCAAGATATGTTTGACAATGTCATTAACAGCCAAACTGCTAAGGAAATTTGGGATACTGTACAGCTTATCTGTGAAGGCACTAAACAAGTTAGAGAAAACAAAATGCAGCTTCTCATTCAACAGTATGAATATTTTCATTTTGAAGAAGGAGAATCATTGAATGATACCTTCAACAGATTTCAGAAACTGTTGAATGGATTGAAGCTGTATGGCAGAATGTACCAAGTCAAGGACTCCAATTTAAAATTTCTAAGGTCTCTACCAAAGGAATGAAAGCCTATGACTGTTTCTCTAAGAAATTCTCAAGATTATAAGGACTTCACACTTGAAAGATTATATGGAATTTTGAAGACATATGAACTTGAGATGGAGCAAGATGAGCTGTTGGAAAAGAGAAAGAGAAAAGGAGGATCAGTTGCACTTGTAGATGACAGTGAGAAGGTTGGAGCCAGGAATGAGGAGAAGATAATGCCAAGTCTCAAAATTGGCACAAGCAAATCAGAATCAAGCAAGGGTAAAGAGCAAGTAGCTGAGGATGAAAACAATTCCAGTCAGGATGACTCTGATGATGTTGATGAACATCTGGCTTTTCTGTCCAGGAGGTTTGCAAAGATGAAGTTCAGGAAAAATATAAAATTCACTAAGCCAAACAAAAACATGGTGGACAAATCCAAGTTCAAATGTTATAACTGTGGCATTAGTGGACACTTTGCAAGTGAGTGTAGGAAGCCAACCTCTGATAAGAAGAAATTTGAGCAAGTTGATTACAAAAAGAAGTATTTTGATTTGCTTAAACAAAAGGAAAGAGCTTTTCTCACTCAAGATGATTGGGAAGCAGATGGAGTCAATGAAGATGATGATATGGAATATGTCAACCTAGCCCTGATGGCTAATTCTGATGAAAATGAAACTAGTTCATCAAGCAACCAGGTAATTACTACTGATCTCTCTCAGCTTTCTAAAATGAATGCAATGAAGCCATAAATGATATGTCCAATGAATTATATCATTTGCGTGTTTCCCTTAAATCACTAGCTAAAGAAAACACTAGGATCAAAGATAATAATGTGTTTTTAAGTGATATGAATGCTGTGTTTAGAAGATCAGGTAATTGAGCTTGAAAAGATTAAACTTAGATGCTTGACTGTTGAGAGTGAACTAGAAGAAGTTGTTAAGAAAGTAAAAATTCTTTCTAAACAGTTAGAAAGTGAGCAAGAGGTAATCAAGGCCTGGAAAACATCTAGGGATGTTAGTGTTCAAATTGCCAAGGTTCAGGGAATTGAATCATTCTGTGAGGATGCCTGGAAGAAAAACAAAAAGGAGTTAGAATTAATTGATGGATTGTCAACGGATGTGGAATCAACGGATGATGAAAGT